>NW_020447386.1:1733235-1805642 GCF_003343035.1 Apteryx rowi | reverse complement strand
CGGCGGGGCGCCGGTGCGTGCGGCGCCCGGGTCCGGGCCCCTCTTCCCCCTCGGTGGGCATTTGGGGAAAAAAATAAAATAAAAGAGCTCTTCTTTTAAACCCGTGCTCGCCAGACCCGGGTGCCCCCTGAGTTTTGCTTCCTGTGTTCTCGCACTTGCTCGTCTACACCCTTATCTTGCCCTCAAGCACTGAGGGGTCCACTCAGCTCTGCAAACTCCTCCAGGGAAAAGCGCTGTAAGTTGCAAAGCAGGACGTTGTAACTCATGCCTTGTTGAAGTATTTGGTGGAGGTAGTGGCCCCCGTGATGTTAAATTATCTGCAGTTTTCCCCAAGTTTGCATTATCCTTATGGGTAAACAAAGATCCAGAGAAACCTTATACCACTGTTCACCAGCTTGTGACTCTGACATTTCCTGTTGCTACAAGCAATGGGAAAAGGAAACTGATGCCAACAGGGATAACACTGTGTGGTGCTGACCCCAGCGTCTCGCCTGCCTCTGGGTCTGCGAGGATCGGGCATCACAGGCCTGTGAGCTGCTGCCGCAGCTAAACCAGCACATGACCCCGCGGCTCCAACGAGAGCGTGCAGCTCATAGGTGTGCTGCCCTGGACGCTGCATTTCATGGCCAAGCGAGTATGTGTATGCCTGTGTGTGTTGAAGGCACGTAAGCATGCTTTGTGTCATGGTTTCGCCATGCTTTGAAGAGTATGTGCAGAGTAACTTCCTGCATAAATGTGTCTGTTATACTTGCAGCTGACACTGACTTTTGTCAGAAATTGTTATTGCGAATTGTATTCTGATTGCTCAAAATGCAACTATTTGCAGTGTTTCATCCATGTACAGCTTATTCTAAAAATGAAGTGTGAAAACATTCRTCAGAATCACATTTTTCCAAAAAATGCTGTTTCTTTACGATGTACCATGTATTTGTTTTTTGTTTCCTTTCCTCCCACATCCCACCATCCTCCACAAAAATTTGAAACATCAGTGTTTCTCTTCCCTCTTTTGCTGCAGGACTTCACTGAGACTTTTTAGAGGATCTAAATAATCATATGAGTTGGCATAGGACTGGAAAATTGCCTCCAGGGGCAGTGAATCTATTCCCTGCTGTGGCAGGCAACCACATCATGTAGTCCCGTTCGTAAATCTCCTGAGTTTCCTATTTAGAGCTATGAAGTTTGTTTGCCCTACTGTTCTTACTAGCAGGCTATAACCTAAGCTCTCTATCCCCTTAGTTTTGAAGAAAACCATTTTGTTGCATATTTGATTAACATATCTTAAAAAAAAAAGAGAGCGAATACATAGCCAAGTATTACTTCCTTTCCCAGAATTTACAGTTTGGTCTTCCTCTTTCTTAGAAACACTTTATGAAAGTGAGTATCTTATCCACTATCAATATTTACATAAAACCATGGTATCCATTATTATTAAAATACATTAATACATTAATGTTTCCTTTAACTGTTGTTGCTGTGCTGCTCCTGAAAAAYTAAGGGTGTGGTTCTTGGAATGTGCCTTCTGTTTGTTGCAATTACTGCAGAGGACCCAGAACCTGAGACAGCATGAAGTCTGCATGGGCAGTATCTGATAGACTGGCAATAAACTGTTCAGATGCCAAATGTTTAGTGTGAAATCTGGGCCCACAGAAAGTAGTGGTATTTGATATGAGCCAGATCAGGAATTTATGTTGCGTTTCTGCTATTTGTTAATCCCTGCTGCTAAACAATAGCAAATTTCTTATTGTTAAAGTATTTTTGTGCAGTCAATCATCTTAGTTTATTTCTCCCGTTTTTTAAAAAGTCATCTAAGAGATACCTCCTTTTTGATGACTATGTCATATATAGCTATATAGTGACATATCTCTCAGAAATAACATGGCTGTGATGTACGTAGTGTGAACATAATGAGGTTGTAGGCTCTGCAGAAATGACATCATATTCAGATTAATTACTATGTGACATGAATTTAATGAACATATTAACAACATATGCTAATGAAGAAAGTACTACAGTTCACGTGATAAGGACAACGGGACTACAGGTAAATACAGGAGAAAATGGGAACCTCTGATGTTACATGTGCCAAATACAGATTCATGAAACAATCTGAATAGAGCCTATTCATTGTCATCCATACTGGAGCCACCAAGAAGGCTGATAAACTTTTTGTATGATCACTTATAATCATGATTTCAACAGAAACCAAAGGGAAACCTGGCTCTCTGTAAACTCTACCCATTCTGAGGCAAAGAAAAGGGATGTACTTCTTTCTTCACTTAACAGGTTTATGTTTAGTGTTATCACTACCAGAGTGAGAGGATCTGAGACTACAGAGATATAAATCTTGCAAATAAGTAGCTAGATAGGAGAGGAGTAGATTTGGTCTGTAGAACACTGGTTCTCTTTGTCTGTATGGATTACATTGCCTTCATTTTAGTTTTATCCCTTTCTCCTCATGCCAGCTAATAAGCTTGGTTCCGTGTAAGAATGCATTTTAAAAACAGGTTGAATGTAAAGTGTAGCAATTTTTCAATAAAAGAAAAGAAAGGACAGTAGGTTAGATGACTATCTGGCTTTAAACTCTCAATTACTGCCTTCCTTATTACTCTTTGAAAAGCATGCAATCATTGGGAACTGACTGACAGGAGAGCAACAAAATTGTGTGTACAGAAAGTGATGCTTAAAAATATCTGCTGCATTTGGTTATAGTGGTGTTAAGGAGTTGGCTGAAAAAGTCATGGTTTAAGTTTTCAACAAAAGCTGAAACATTTCTATTAGTGAGTATAAGTTCAGCTCCTGTGAGGAGTGAGCACACTGAACTTGTGTTGAGCTGTGCTTCTGGATTCCCCGGCTTGTCAGAGGCACACAGATACTTCAGGACTCTAATCATCGCTTTCCCAGGTCTAGTTGTCTCTTGTGACAATTAGAGTCCTCAAAGCAAGAACACGCTTGTTGTAAAGTTACAGAATTTAGATAACACATTTATGAAAAGACATGGGCAGGGCTGTTGCAATCCACTTGACGCTGGGAGGAAACAAAACTTACTCATGTTCAGTTGGATTTTGCTGTGCATTTTTTTCCCTTTATTTCACATTCACTTCTAAATAGCTGCATTGCTTTAATGTCCTTCTCCTTCATCTTTACCCTCCTTGAGTCCCAGTTAATTTCTTCTCAGTGTTTGTCCCCTGCTGTCTCTGAGGGAAATACATTCCTGCTGCATTCACTAAACTTTCTTTGGTGTCTTCCTCATGTCCCTCCATAGTTGTAGTAAATTGCAGTTCAGGTAAAAAACGTTAAAGGATCGTTCAGTTATTTCAAATATGCAAAGACTTTAGAAGAAAAAAAAGGAATCTAGATTTTGCCTTTGCACACAGTGTTTTACTATACATTCCACCAATTCCATGAAACTAAGCCTACGCTTCAATATTAACTGTTATGTGACTGATTGAGCTGACCCACGTAGCTAGGTGGCTGCTAGATATGTTGTAAAAATTGGATGCAGAAATTTCTGCTTTCTGTGCATGGTCACAGTTCATCAGTGCTTACGGAAGGTATTAATAAGTAGATTTATATTATTATTATTTTAGACCTGCAGGGTGTAGGCACTTTGCGAATATGCCATAAAGCAGAATAGCAATAAAGGAATTATTATTCTGTCCTCCTATATTTTGCTGAGCAGCACTATAATTACACTGAACACAGCAGAGACTTCAGATAAAAGACTATGTGTACATATCAGTTGATAGCATTTATTTTACAGCACTTTATTACTGCTTTATTATTTATCCTCCAAAGACCTAAAAATGTGTTTCCCTTCCCCGTCTTTCCTGTACTCCCACACGCCGGAGCTTTACAAACACAAAGGAAGGCACGTGCCCTACCCCGACGACCTTACCCTGCTCTGAAACAAGATATGACAGTAAGCGTGACAAACAAGGGGAGCGAAGGATGGGAAGAGGGCAGCAAGATTACACAGTTACACAGTTTAGCTACATACTTAACTTGATGTATAGGCCTGCAGCTGAACTTGGAAATTTTTCCTCAGTGAGAAAATAGTTTCCATGGTGCACGGATTTATCTGAGGGAGGTCAGTCTGCTAAAGAAACAACTCTAAGAAAAAGAAAATGCCAGCCTTCCTGCTTGAGCTTTTTTCTCCCTCTTCCCTCTCCCTCTCCTATTTTAATTTCATCAACACAGATAAATATGTCTCTGAATAAAATTCTGTGATTAGCAGCATACAGTGATTTCTAACACAGAGCCCTATCTACTGGCCTGATCTCAATTAATTGGAGTCAATGAGAAAATGCCAACTGGTGCTAGTTAGAAGGATCAAGTCCGTAACGCATGAGCAAAATCGAGGATAGTAATGCTTAATGGAGAAGGGGACAGAATTTAAAACAATTGTCTTCTCTTTAAAGGTTTTGTAACTATGTAAGTTTTCCCCAGCTGATTCTTGGAGGGTCACAGCTGTCCAAAGACTTAGAAAGAAACAGATGAGGAGAAAGCTGGCTGCTGGTGTAGGGAAGGGAGGCCATCTATTGTCAGATCTACTCTAGATCTTTGCTTTTATTTAGAACTTTCCTCTTTAACTTTGGCAAATAATTAGGTTGTCAGTGGTAAAAGGCAACTTATCCTTTGAGACGTTACTTTGAGCACCTTTGTTTGCCTCTCAATACCATGCAGACTTCATGGTGTGATTTGCTGGACTACTTCCCTACTGTATCAGCCACTTGGTTTCTGCTTGAGCTAGCCCTCCTTGTTTTCAACCCATGAAAAACGGTTGCTGAAGTAGGTGGAAACTGTTTTAGCATTAACAATATAAGTGTTCCATTGGTTATGACTAGACTATTGACAACACTCATTGCCAAACGCTGACCTTGACTCACTGTATGTTAAAAAGTACTTACATTTTCTGGAACCTAAGCTGTGACATGAAATCAAAGAATTAGCATGAAAGTTTAGAAAACAATGACAGATTGGGGTTGCGATAACAAGGACCTTCTCAGATCTGATGAGTATATTTTAGTTAATAAAACATCATATTAAAATAGTAAGGGTGCATTCATTAATAGACTTCAAAACTGAAGGACAGGTTGCCTTGAAGACTTTAGATACCTTGCTTGGCTGGTTTAACTGGTTATATATCTTCTTTGTACAATACAAAGCAAACAAAAGTTGATGATGAATCTGGCCCTTTATACATACTTATTGTATACAGGAATCTGGTATGAAATAGGAGAAATGTCTGAAGCAAGATTTTCTACCAAATTTGTTATCAATCTCTTTAATAAAAATTTATGATAACAGAAATCTAATCAATTATTAACCTCTTTATAGCTTTATTTACCATGAGCTGAAAAAAAAAAAAAGAGTAGTAACAAAGAATGGCAACTTGCAACCAAGTGCAAGAGACAAAAGTATTCACCCATCCTCTTATAATGCCAAGATTTGAACAGGGTGCTCCTGAGCAGATGGTTTAACAGACTAAAGCATTAGTTTGCTGATCCTCCATGCTTGCTAATTAATTCTTCAGTTTACAAGGATTTAAGATGATTGTTAAAAACAAGGCTTCTCTTAAAATAAACTTTAGGTAAATGTTATAAAATGGTGGTTAATATTATAATGGCTGTAGCAAGAATTTTGTGTGTGTTCTAAAAAATACATAAATTATTTTAATGTTTTAAGTACTATCCTTAACTCTTCTGTCTCTGAATTTTTCTTCTTGTAAGAATTTGCTTTTGTTTTCCCAGCTAATTAATCCTCTAACTTCCTGTTGACACTGTTGGGTCAAGATTATGTCCTTGACTTTGGTGAGAATGGCATATACATAACCATCGGAAGAATTTAATCTTTTGTAACAAAATTGTCCCCTTCGCCTGAATTGTTCTAAGCTTGTTATCTGGCAAAACGTACAAACTGAAATATTGCCTTTATTGTTTACAGAGTCATTGTAATTCATTGTAAAAACAGTTATGATTTTATATAGTAATTTATTTCAGTTTACCATTAAAATAATGAATTCTCATTCAATATATTAAAATGCAATACTGTAGAGTAGCTTACTGTTTATTAGATTTATACAGTGGGCAGATCATTCATTCATTTCAAATTCCATTTTAATAGTAGTTCTATAAACTGAATTCCAATCTGAAGACAGCACAACTCTATCCAACAGAAATTATGGAGCTTACACCACGGAAATGAAAAAAAAATCAAACAAAAATATTATGAACAAAATATAATATTAAAGACAAAATACTAGAAAAACAAGATTTTCACTTCCTAAAACCAAGGTATAAGTTTTGAAGTCCAATCAGTTGTTGCCTGCAAAGGGATGAGCTGTGGTGATGTTAGTGGGCTTTGAGCTAGGCTCTGAGGATTTCTCTCCAGTCTTCTAGGGATGGCCTACAGGAAACTTCTCTTCCTTGGTCTTGTTTTGCCACAGGAGGTGCTATGAAATTCTGTGGTTGCTTTTCTGGTCCTATTTTGTTATATTTGTGTTTGTATGTTTTTAGTGATATCTTCTTTCATTTACAGGTTTGGATTTACTGGTTAGAACTCAGAGTTTTATGTTATCTCTGTAACTCTTCATTCTGTCAAAAACATTGTTGGTTGTTTGTTATGTTAAAAACTCTTGGCAATTCCCCTTTCAGAACAACAGATAAGAATTCTTATTAGTACTGAAGGGAATTCATAACTTACCTCATTCTCTAATCTATCCATCTTGTAAACCAAGCAAAAGCTATTATTACAGATGATTCAAGGCTGAATTTTTTAGTAAGCTGTCAGTATGTCTTCCTCATGGTACCAGTCTTCAGCTCCTTTCAGAAAGTAATCTTTTTATTCAAAGTAATTGTAAGGAATTTTGAAATAATTTTAATGTAGCCTTAATAGACGATCTGCTCTCAGGCCACCAGGGATGCAAGATATTTATTTATGTGGCATCTAGAATGAAATGAATGTAACACTCTGCTGCTCGGGGTGAATTAATGCCAGTAAACTTGAAGTAATAATTTTATTAATAAAAACTAATATATATTAATTAAACCATAGAATACTATGTCCAGGCAGTGCTCACACTTTTAAAACTGCTGAGAAAATTAAAAAGAACTTAAAAATGAACAATCTGATGTGGAGATCTTACTTTACAGTGAAAGATTACAGTTTGATCTCTTTAACAAAGGAAGAGTTCAGATGGCACCTTGATTTTGTCATATGTAAAATATTTTTTCCATGTAAGAAATTATGGTAGGATACGTAGAATATTCTATAATTCAACACATAAAGGCAAAGATCTTTTTTATGGATCTTTGGGAAGATCCAGTGAAGGAAAACTGAGAGCAGAAAAACTGAAAACAGAAGTGTAGATTTAGCAGTGAGGATTATTAAATTTTTGATCAATACGAAAGTGGAACTATTTAAGCAATATATGCTAGAATCTCTGTTACTTTATATCACGATTAAATATCCTTGAGTAGCTCACCTGAAATTACAGTCCTGGTGCAGAAATTAGGACAATGCTCAGGTCTGTGTTAACTCAGCAGTTCAGATTTGATGATCACAGTAATCTTTTCTGGACCTAAAATCTGAACTTGTGAACACTTTTTTTTGCTTGTTTGCTTCAACTCCAGGTAGTGATCTGGAGACAAATATTGGCTGTCAAACTTAGATAAACTTAAGTAAAAAAATAAGTTGTCTAATGAGCAGTGGCACCAGTGAAGCGAGGATTCCTCACACATTAATTTTGTCCGTTTTCCCACATCGTTACGCTTCTTGACTACAGCTGCCTTGCAGATCCCTAAAATGCCACATCTTCAGCAATACACTAAGTCCTTCCTGTGTGCCCAAGACCGCTGTAACCCCTCCGGGTCCCCACCACACTGTCTGAAATTCCYTGGCAGCACCCTCAGTGCCTCCGAAATAGTTGCTGGGTGAGAGTCAGTAAGCTGCATCTGATTTACGTGCTGAGCGGCCAGTTTGCACAGACCGATTGCCCAGCTGATGGCCAACAGTGGATAGCCACTGAGTTCATATTTCAGCAGATAGCCATTGAGTTCATATTTCAGACTTCGCTCTAAAGAAAAATCTAATAGGAAAGAGCTCCTCCATGCAGCAGCCAATTTACATGAAATTTTTAGGAACTGATTATCTCTGAGACTTCCATCTCTCTCTTAAATTTGTTTGAAAAAGGGAACGTAGCTTCAAAAGCTATTGGAAGAGGAGGGTCAGACAGATAGACAGATGGGCAGAGAGTGCAGGAATTTCCTTGAAAACCTGGCTGAAAACCATCAGAAAAGTTGTCAAGAGGCTGAGACTGCTTAGATAAATATCCACCATATTAAAGATCCTGTGCTTCTACAGTATGCTTTACCCTTTGTACCCTGCAGTACTTGAGTATAAAATGTCATTTTACTCACAACCTAATCCAGTCTTTTCTGAGTTGAACAAGACAGCTCGTTTTACTGCACATAGCAATGCTACACAACAGTTTCAGGGGAAAGATGCATAGAATAACATTATATTTGGAGCTGTGAGAATACTTAGAGAGTCAAAACCTAATTACCAACCTTGTAACTTGATCTATGAATCTAAAATGCACATATGGTTGATTTTTTTTTCTGTTACATAGCATGTATTTCTGGAAGCCTTTTCAATTTTGTCCTTTTCTGATTTGAAAAACATTTTTGGCTCAGGCTTAAAATGCAATTTGAAATAAACATAAAACATTTAACTCCTTTCACTAGCCAACAGGGCCAGCTATCAGTAGGCACTCCAAGTATAATATCTCCTTATGAATCATTAGTATGGGATTGTAATTATAGTAAAATCTTTTTACTTAAAAAAAATAGATATTGTGTGTTGAGGAAGTGCTTTGTACCTTATTTTTCATTGAGGTTATCTATTTGACAGTGACTTTTTAATCATAGCTAATTATAAATGATTCATCAGAATGTTTAAAACCCTACAGAAATGTTTAAATAACTCATAGCTCTTACTGCATAGTAGTATTTAAAATATTATACTCATCTTGAAACAGGAGAGTAAATGCACTTCAGCACTGTTGTTGTTCTTATCTTCTAGAAGCAAGTTATAAGCTGATTCCTTTGAATCATCTGTGAAACATAGCACTGCTAATAGACATCACCTGGGCTGTAGTTTCATTTAGTTTTTATCATGGATCTCGTTTTCAAGTTATTTATTTTTCACTATCTTTCATTTGTGCAAATCAACTCTATGCACACAAACCTGCCACTATAAAGTTTCTTGTCATGCATTCGAGTTGTGAAAAAAGCTAGCAAAATCTTTTTGAAATTATCTTAAGGGCCTGGGCTTAGTTCTTAGTGCAGAGGTGAAAATCCTAGTGGTTTCTTCAACTGTCCAAGTCAGTGCAACCACCGGTAGTTTTATTTGCTTCACAAGGATTGTAATTAAGAATTACTATAATAACTCTTGAGCCTGGATATAGTGTTACAGACAATCATGGGAATAAGAGGAAAATGGTTTTCAGATCCCCACTCTTGATTAAACTTCCCAACATTTAGATGTCTAAGTTATGATACTAGTTGGAAGGCTGATTGCTGGAGACGTTTTTTTGTTAATGGAGTCCTGCTCTGCTTCACCCTTGAGATGAACCTGTCTCCACTGACTTTGTGGGTGGTCTCAGAAGACTAGCTTTCTAATTCAAAGATGTAATTTGGGTGTCTAAGGCTATGCAGGATGAATATCGCCTTGCTTCTTCTACTTGTCAATTCCACAGCAATTCCATCAATTTTTGAGGAATAATTTGATAATAGAGATAATTTGATAACAGAGAATGCTGATACAGAAGGAAAAAATCTTTTAGAGCTGTGCTAATTACCATATTGATTTGGTTCTTGAATTGTATTGCACCAAAATAAGTGTCTTTTGTTTCTTGTAGTGAGAAAGAAAACAGTTAATTATTGGAGAAGAGCTCTATCCTGACAAGAAACTGTTGTCACTCTGGGTTAGAAGAAGTGATAAACTCTTTATTCTTATTTCCTTTCAGTAATACCCACTGTGTGCGAGATCCACCCTGTAAGGATTGCATGCTCCAAGGAAATTTGAGCGTCACAGCAATTAAATGGAAAGAAGTCAGAAAACGGAGAATGGCAGTGAACAATGTTTATACAGTTCCAGAAGACATAAGGCAATCTTTCATAAGACTTAAATTTGAACTAAGTGGGCCTTGCTAGGTGAGTTTGTGCAAAGTGTAAAACTGATAAAAAAAAATGAATATTTTCAGTTAAGAAACAGAACCTGACAGGTAATTATTGAATTCAATACTGTAGTTTTTCCCCTGGAGGAGACAAAAAGGCATTTCTTTGGGTTTCTCTTCTCTGGCTAGCTACAAATTTTCACAAGGCTTGTAGAAATGTAATTCTTCTGAGACTTCTATATCCCTACCAAATCTGACTGGAATTGGCTAGCAGATTCAAAAGTTTTTAGGAAGAACTGAAAGGTGAACGGACAACAGACAACATAAGACACCAGGCTAAAATCTGAGATGCCTATGAAATTTCAATGTCCTCCGGTTTAAAGGATGGTGGAGCAGCAGAGGTTTTCAGGAGTGCCTCTTTATGCATGTAAGCACCATTGTCTTTTTTGTGTTTGGCTTCTCAGACAGCAAATGCAGTGTGCACATAAGGTTCCCCGGCTTCAGCACATGGGACCATGAACATCTGGTAACAATATTTTTAATTTCCTAGGAGTGGAGCAGCATAGGTTTTATGAGTAGCATTCAGTGTATTTTTATCTGCTAATGGAAATCTGTTCTATTTTATAAACAAGGAGGTATATTATTACCTTAAGAGATTTCTCCAGGAAACAACAAAAAAGTAGATGTAGCTGTTGCTGCTGGCACTAAAAAGATCCAGATCCAAACACCTGGCTTTTTCTTAACAATCTTAAATAATACTGACTTAAATCTTTACCCTGCAATCCAGGAAACTGAATTACATCATCGTCTATGTATAACCTATGAGCAGTATTTCTCAACCTTCAAACACTAACTCCAAGTCTTAAATTAAGTCCATTATCTGGGATGGGAGATTACTTGATTAAGTCTTTGGGAAGCCAAATGAATAAATCTTCAGTAGGAATTAAACACCTCTCTATAGTGATTCTGCAATGATTTTAGTCCATATCTTCTTTTCACAGTTAAGTGTCTAATGAAGTTACTAACTACCTGCCTTCCTCCTTTTTTTTTAAATAGCCCTACAAATAGTTTGTTGTCCCTGGCTGAAAGGGACCAGTTCTTTGGAGGACTCATCTCTTGTCCCTGAGGTGTGTGCCTGAAGCTACAGATATCCTGAGAGAGGGATAATATTGCTTTTATTTCCGTCACTCTTTTAGAGGTCCAGGTATTTTATAAACCTCCATAAATGTGTAAAACTACATTTCATTTATGGCACCAAATTCAGTAGTCTGTCACAAAGCCTAAAAGGACTATCAACAATTGCAGTGGAGAGAGTGATCTAAGAAATACTCAAAGGGGATTAAAATGTTTTGGAACTGCTAAAATCAACAGGAAGAACATTCTTAAAAAGTTCAGTTTCAAGCTTACTTGTTCAGTTTATGCATGCTTGCAAGAAGTCTTTGGTACAGTCTTTATAAGTATTTTAGTTTTAATTCTGTTTTTAAGGAGACATTCTTCAAACAGATCATATATGTTCGCCTCCCTGCTTTCTGAAAATCTTGTAATTCTTGTTTTCTGTGTTTCCAGTTATAATGAATGTTCTTTTAATTGCACTTTGGCCTGATTATGCTTATTCTCATAATGAACTCTGTGTCTTCCAGTCCAGAAATGTCTTTCCACTTTGTTAACTGCTCTCCTTGATGAAGCACCTAGAGAATTGCTTGTTGATTAAATTCATTCTTCCTTTACAGTCTCTCAAATCAGGTGTCCAACACAGTAATTAAATGGGAAAGAACTTCTGAAGAAATTTTTTTTAGGTTGGGTTTTTTTGTTTTTTTTTTTGCTCTTAGTTTCTTAGCCATAGAATCATTTCTTTTGGTGATAACTCTATCACTGATCTGTGATTATAATTTATATTTTTTTTTCTTAGTCAGACTCCCAATGTTTTGGAATATTTTACTGACACAGTACCATAATGTAGGCCATAATTCTGGTAAAAGTATCTTCATGCTACTTTATAATTTAAAGTATTTCTGACATTTTAGTGTTGGTATACTGCATTGTCTTCAGTAGAGTTAGTCCTGATTTTCACAAGTTTGAGAACTATGTCTTGTCTGTTTATTTATGACCTTAATATAATTTAGAAAAAATAATAAGAAATGGAAAGGGCGTTCCAAATAAATTGCCTGTCAGAAGTTATGGTACAGAGACTGAACTAATAAATTCTTCCTGAAATTTTAGAGTTAAAGGGGTAGTATATGTTTAATTTTTATGATGTTACTCATTTTAATTAGATCAGTGGATTTGAAAGATCAGTTTAAAAAGAATTTTTAAAAAGCCTTCTAGTTATCCACAAAAAAAGACACCAATAGCCCAGCAGAGTGAGCTTTTCTGGGCAACTTGACCATTCTTCCTAAGCCCCGATACAGAGAATAGCATGTAAGTGCAGACAGTCCAGTCAACATTCACGTCCAGTCCATAGCCTCTTTGTTAAGACTGCAAGACTGGCAGCCAGGTATATGTTTGATGCATATTTCTGTAACAAGACCACCATAACTTAAAGGAAATATGCATTATATGGTGAGTAACTTGGACTATTACCAGGCTGTTCCGTTCTTGAACAGGTGCTTCCCTGTATCAACTCCTGCAGCTCAGAACTATTATGTGGAAATATCCATGTAATCTCTGCTATCCTGAACTTTTGTGTCTCTATAATAACTTTGGACAATAAATCCAAAAGGAAAAAATATTCACCACGCCATCCTTTCATATGTAAAGTTAGTACTTAAGAAGAATGGAAAACAAGTGCAATGCCTCAGTTTTCAGGACAACTGCCAATAACATTTCTTCTAGAGTACAAAAGCCACTACCAAATAAAAAAATATTAGGGGGCATACATAAAGTAGGAAAGGAGAAAGAACAGCAATGTATATTAATAATGAGCCTACTGTTTGCTGAGAGCTCAGCAAGAACTTCATACTATTCAGCTTGTTGACAGCCTCAGAAACCTTGTTATCCAGCAAATCAGCATCACAAAAAATCCTTCCCAAATGTTTTCATTCACAAGGATGATATTTTACATTTCTGGGGTTGTTTAACTTCAATTCTCTTCCTCTGTCATTTGTACTCCACAGAAACTACCTTCTGTGATCTGATTATATACAATTTTTTTTTTAAATCGAAGTTTTTTCTTTTCCAAGATTAATCTTGTTCATTTGGAGTTAAAATCCTTAGGATTTCAAGAAATAATTTTATTCATCCACAGTTAACTTAAAATGTTAATATAAAACATTAATACTTTTAATTAGTAATACTACATTCAAAAGTCCAGTTCCCTATTTCAGGACCTTGGAGAGCATCCATGGTTTTACCACGAACTCAGGGTAGTGCACACCAAAAACAAAAAAAAGACCCACAGCAAAGTAATTATGTTTTAATGAGATTGTTAATAATCTCTGGAGTCTTGAAAAGCATTTTTAGATCTATATCTTGAAAGAAAAAGTGTTAAATTACTTTGGGAATATCATACACAAAATCAGATTTTGTGCTTTGAGGATAATCTGCTGACTTCTACTGTTTGGTCAGTTGAAAGAAATCTAAAATAATTTTCTCATAATGAGAGTTTATTGTTACTTCCCAGTCTGGTGCGAAGGTCCCTGACTGTGACCTGGTCTTATTGTGAGAGAAATATGGGACAAACCTTATTTTGATTAAATAATGGCATTGACTTCACAGGATGATTTTACTTCAAAAAAGGAAAAAAGATTCAGTAGAAATAAAACAATAGCCCTGCCTATTGAGGCATATCTGGACCAATTTGGCCTTTATTTCAGAAATGGCCAAGAAGACATCTGTATTTATATATGCACACTATTTTACATCCATAGCAGTCTGTCTTTTCATTCTCATGCAACAACTTTTTCTAAATGAACAACAGGAGTATTTTCAGAAAACATTAGCTGCAGTCTAGACTTTTCTGTTTGTGTCTACTATTGTAAAACTTGTTACAAACTGAAAATGGGCTGGCAGAGGGGGAAAGCAGCAGTGTTCACTACAGTGAGGGAAAGCAGCCTGCTGTGCTATTATTGAAGCTGAATGAAGGATGTCTCTGGGTGTCTAGCACCATTTAAGATGCTCTAAGGTTTTTGAGGTAGATGCAGAACTTGCAGGACATCTGTAGTCTTCTGGAGTGGCAGCATACCAGGGGCATCTAAAATGACATAGGTACCTACGGTATCTGAATATCATCCGTGAATGTCTGCGTGTTGTGGGCAAAACAGACTTCTCTTTATTTAATTTATTGCCAATTAACATAAACTTTTAATTAMTGGTTTGGGTATTGAGAAACAAAGAAGACAAACAACTCAACAAGGGAAAGACCTTTCTTCCTCTTTCCCCAGGCTCAACTTCAGTCCAACACCTCTCCACCCCCTTCCTAATCTCAGCCACCCTTGTTGTCACTACACATTACACTCAGGCCCTCCCAATCTTTTTGGTGAGGTGATGGGCAGCACAGGACATTGTGTAATGGTTTCTTTCTGCTCCTCTGTTTCTTACTCTTTTCCTCCGCTATTCCTAGCTTCTTACTGCTCCTCTGCCCCAGTCTGGGTCCTCTGTGTGCTGCAGTCCCTCAGGGGTGTCCCTGCCCTGGCATGGGTCACCTGTGGCCACAGTCCTTCAAAGGTGTCCCTTCTCCAGCATGGAACACCTCATCCCAAGAGCACATCTCCAGCCATGTCCCCAACAGTGTCCCCTTCCATGTTTCAACTCCACTTCCTCCTCCGTTTTCCCCCAAAACATACCTCTTCACATTTCTCCTCACTTGTCCCCTTTTGTGTTTCCTCCTGTGTCTCCTCCGACTTGTCTCCTTTTTGTGCTTCCTCCTGTGTCTTTTGTGTGTCCTCACATGCATCCTCCCATGTTTCCTCATGTGTCCTTTATGTCTCCTTTTGTGTCTCCTCACATAGCTCGTGTGTGTCCTAACATGTTTCCCCCAGTGTCTCCTGTCCCTTCTGGCTACCGCCCTTTTTAAATTTGTCTGAGCACTGGTGCCATGTGCTCCCTGACTGGTTGCAGTTTTGGTGCACAGGTGACTGTTCCCATTGGTGTTGCAGCTGGCTGGGGCCAGCGCAATGTAGTTCATGGCCTCCTCCCACACAGGGCACCGTGCAGCCCCCTGCTACCCAAACCCTGCCATTTATGCCCAATACACCATGGCAAATAATAGAGATTATTTTTCAGAAATTAGAGGCAAAAAATGCATTTGTGCACAGTCAGGGATCCATGCTAGTTTGAAGAAGTGCCATTTACGAGTCATTTAGGGCTTGTAAACATTGTACACTGTTATAAGCCAGAGTGTTTATTTAAATCACTACAGCTGTAGCAGATGTAACATACCTAACCCATATCTCAGAATGAGTGGCTTTTTTTCTTCCTGATTTCTGTTGCATTAGAAGGATGTTACACTTACCCCCAAACACCATTTCTCCTTTTTTTGAGCTGTACTGAGATAAGAATTAGTTCAACCATATTACCTTAACTGATGAAACTCACCCTTGTACACAAATCCTTAGACTTTTGTTTTGACTGGGACGATGGGAAACAATGTGC
Source organism: Apteryx rowi (assembly GCF_003343035.1). Taxonomy (NCBI): domain Eukaryota; kingdom Metazoa; phylum Chordata; class Aves; order Apterygiformes; family Apterygidae; genus Apteryx; species Apteryx rowi. The sequence continues at coordinate 1,789,876 of NW_020447386.1, read as the reverse complement.
TGTAGTTTGATCCAGGGCCTGGACAGCAAACTCATGGTCACGGACAGAGCAGAATCAGAGATCAAACCAGGTTCAGACAGCTAAATTAGAAAGCCTCAGATCACACCAAGTTCCTGAAGCAAAGATCAGTCAGCCAAGGCAGGGAAACTATGGGTCATGCCATAGTATAGTCAGAGGAGAGAAATCCACGTCAGAGACCAAAGCAGGACTGAGCAGGAAAGCCGATGATCTGAAACAGGGCTCTGGAAAATCTATAACTCAGGGGGTCTTGTGTAGTCTAGAGACCATGAGCAATATTTGCACCTCTCACACTGACCACATTTTCATGCATTTTTCTTGCTTGAAAAGTATCCTTCAAGGACACCAGAAAGCATCCGAAGGATGAAGAAAGTGGGCTGCAAACTGCAAAGTGATTTTTTTTAGCCATTTCATTTCTGTTCAATTAATGGTTGAAATAACAAGCCAAGCGAAATCCTAATGTAGACAACTGCTATCTATGAGACTGTGTTTGTGTCTGTAAAGACAGCAGCTAGTGGCTGGCTGCCTGAAGGATGATTCAGTCCCAGGTGCTGAGGGGATGATTCATCCCCCGTTAGGCAATGACTCACTACAACTCTCTGCACCAGTTTGATTCTAGCCCTTAAATGTGTATACGTAGATATTTGACATCACATGTTGATACTAAGTGTAGGAAAGTTCTCTGAAAGATAAGAATTGTGTATCAAATGTAAAGATATCCAGGCAATTTCCCTTAACCTGAGTGAGAAGGGTGCTACGTAAAGAACTGGAACGGCACAATTATGGTGAAAGAATTATTGCAAATTAGAGAAAAAAGGGGAATAAAGTTCTACCTCCTTTCAACCAAACTTAAACAAAGGATTTCTGCAACAATTTCCAATGGAAATTAGAATTGCATTAAACTGTTACTATTCTTCACAAAGCATAAAACTCTAGCCAGTTACATCCCGTGAAAAATAAATATATATATATATCTGTTGGAGCTTGAAGTTTATCATAACTAAAAGCTTTAAGTGGCTTTTGATCCTTTGAAGCTACACTTAAAGCTTGTTCTCCTATGGTAATTTTGTCAATTAAAAGTGTACTAGAAATAACAAGCAAAGACATCTTACAAAAAATATGCAGTATCTATATGTTAATTATTATTTTTCTGTCTCATTATCCAGCAATCCAAAGCAATAATACAGGTCTCTTATTCAGTAGCCACTGTTTTTAAATGTCATGCTTCCCATTTCCCTGTAGCTCAAGGTAATGTAGTCACAAGTAAGTAGAGAGATTTTGTTTAGTGTTTTTGTTAGTGGTTAGATGTCAATCTTTCCTCTGTAAACAGTGTAACATCTCTTGATTTCCCTTTTGGTCTCTTTCCTATGTATTTTCTTCACCTTTTTGCATTACGTTGAATGTTTCTATATAGCATATTTTAAATGTGTCCTACTTATTTTTACAAATTGCCTTTTACTGAAAGTATATTTCTTTCTGTTTGGAACCATGAAGAACATTTTTTAGTATCACAGAATCACAGAACAGCTGGGGTTGGCAGGGACCCCTGGAGACCATCTGGTCCAACCCTGCTGCTCAAGCAGGGTCACCCAGAGCAGGTTGCCCAGGACCCTGTCCAGATGGCTTTTGAACATCTCCAAGGATGGAGATGCCACAACCTCTCTGGGCAACCTGTGGCAGTGCTCAGTCACCCTCACAATAACAAAGTTTTTCCTTATGTTCAGCTCACACTTCCTGTGTTTCAGTTTGTGCCTGTTGCCTCTCATCCTGTCATGGGGCACCACTGAGAAGAGTCTGGCCCCATCCCCTTTACGCCCTCCCTTCAGATTTTTATATACATTGAGCAGATCCCCCTCAGCCTTCTCTCCTCCGGGCTGAACAGTCCCAGCTCTCTCTGAACAGCTTCACATCTGGTATATAGTTTTACATTTGTAAGTAAAAAAATCTTAAAATCTTATGCAAAAATTTATCAGTGTGTAAAGTGATGTGCATATGTATACAGTGTGTATGCATACATTGGGGTAGGAGGGAGTAGAACAGGGCAACCAAAATCTTCATAGAGTCCAGCACCTATAGTTATTGAGAAAAAAGAAGAAACATTTTATGATAGTTCTGTCCTGGAGGTACAGCAGAAAACTGAGGAAGAACTGGTACATTCTGAGTTATCTAATATGAAATCAGAGTAAGAGAGAAATTAGCCTGCCTTTACAGTTAGGTTTGAAAAACAACCTTTTAATTTTATTAACTGCACCTAGCCTTTCGGTTGAGCTTGGAATCCTTCATATAACTGAATTTCAGTATAAACTCCTCCGTGAACATTTGTGAATTTTAGATAAATCTCATAATGCATACATCTGTTTAAAGTTTTTTAAAATTTACCTACATGCATATAAAGTCGGTGCAAAACCACTGCTTTTAACTTTTTGTATGTCTGAAAAGACTCACAATTTTTAGTGTTATTCAAATAAAAAAAAATACCCTTTTCAAATATCTGCTTACAGATGCAGTGGTATTAAGAGCATGCTCATTTATTTACAAATGTATCTGTAAAATGTTCTTCTAACAGTAGAGGCAAAGACAAAATCATAAGAAGGATTACTACTTACGGTAACTTCACTGGTTGTAGCCCCACTGAATGGTGGAAGGATTAGGAGGAGAAGCTTAACAGAGCAGTGATTGTGCTGTTCGGTCTGGAAAAGGTCTGTCCCCCTGTGTGATGAATGGAAAGAGAGGCATATAGGTCTTTGGAGGCTGATGTTGGTAGAGTGTAGCAGTTTCCAGCATGTTTGTTTTTATTTAGGGGACTGCCCCTTCTTCCATTTACCCTCCATTTGGATCACTACCTCAAATGGCATATTTCCATGAGACGCCCTGCGTTTCAAGGCCATCCACCTAACCATATATGCTTTACATCGATTAAAAGTTTCTCTGCTTTCTCTATAGCAGTTCTATAGCACTGGGCAAAGTAGGAACTTTGACATCATCCTGTTGTTACTAGAAAAAAAATAGAAATATTTCTTCAAAATAACAATACCAATGATGTAAATACAACTGTTGTGAAAGGTAAGCAAAAAGCAAGCTTTTCATAGATTAACAAAGCATACGAATATTGATGTATAGAATTCCTTTTAATCCATTACTTGTTCGCTGTGATATTAAAAAAAAACAAACCTAAACTGAACATCTTGAGAAAGAAGCAAAGACTTATCAGAAGTGCAATATTGTAAAAGTTAAGCAATGTGAACAAAAATGCCTTCTGGTGGGTAAAAATGGCATGATAGTTACAGGCTACACACTGTCTGAAGTGAATTCCTTTGATACTTGTGCTCGCGTTTCATGGGTTAACTATGCTTTCCCATGAACTACAAAAGAAAGCTTCACATCTGGGACATTTGTCATCCAGGATGGGGTCTGCTGAGGACACGTTATCCAGAACCTATTCTGGGACTGCTTCGGTCTTTTGAGACTTGTGGCTGTTCTCAGCCTTCATGTTTACACCACAAAGGCACATGCAGGGAAACTTAAGCTGCAGCAGCAAACACACATTACTGTGCAGGCATTCACACTTTTTGGAAAAGTGAATGAGTGCTTTTGTGGACTGACTCTGGTCAGGTCTAGTGGCTATCGGGGGCTAAATGGCAGCAGCATAAAATGCACAAATGCTCAAATACACTTAAATGTTTTCAGCAATTTAGGCCCCACTATCCCATTTCTGATACAAGTTGTCCCACTTGTAAGGAAGGTAATTGCACACCGTAAATGTTTAAATAAGAATGGCTTTGATGATGTGTATTTTAGACATCGTGAATTTTTTGGCTTCTTTCAAGTCATTCAGTGACTTGGTTTGCATGGGAAACTATTTCTATTTTTTTCACTATCTGACTATTCAATATCATTCTACTCTTGCTTCCCGCTATAGCTAAAGCAGACAATTATAGACAGAAAATCAGCGAATAAATTTTACAGTTGCATACAGGAAAAAGTAGTAATGAAGAAATAAAATTCATGAAAGAAAGCTTGCTATGAGAAATCAGCTATAAATATCTGAAGATTAATCCTATAAAAATGATTTAGTAGGGCACTGCATTTCTTGCCTTTCATACTGGATCGGCTTCCTTTGGAAGTTAAAAAAATATACTGTCTATAAGGTAACTAGAAAATTAACATGTCATCTTAGGGCTGGGTATGAGCTCTTTCTCCACTAAGCCCAGGGGTTCGGAAGGTGAAATTCAGGCCCTAAATAATATCTGTGCAACTCCAATTTTCATGAGTTTGATCTAAATGGCACTAAGTGAATGAGAAGAACTGACTGACTTCAGCAGGATTGAGATCAGGCCACAGAGGAAGAGTTCTGAAAATCTGGCATAGATATAGTTGATCAAAACTGAGTAGGCCAATCTATTGATGAGGCACCATGTCGCTGTAGTTTGAACAYGAGCAAGCAGCGTTAAAGCCGTTGCCTTTAAAGCAAACAGACGTGACTGATTCAATGAGCAAAAAGGTACCATTTTACATAATTGATTTCCACTGTAGTATCATATTTAGAAAGAAATTTTCCCCATACTGTCTGCATTGGCTTCAAATTTCATGAGGATTACAAGGTTTTTTTAACTGATTTTAAAACGTGTTTTTTCCTTATAAGAAACTTCTGAGTTCACAAATTTAAAAAAGGGGGGGGGGAGGGGGGAATTGTCTAACAGCACTAACTAGCAAGCTTTCCAGTGGGAAGCCACACTCCTTAGTCATTCAGCTGATTGCACCCTTGTCAGCAAAAAGGCCGGTCTCACCATGCAGGATAACACTTTGCAAGGTGATGCCAGTGGGGGAGATGCTGGGGCCAGTCCCAGCACTGCTGGTCCCGCGTCAGGCCTGCGGCAGCCGCTGCGAGGAGAGCTCGGGGYACTCGGTTTCTGCCTGCGGGGAGCGAGCCTGCTGCCAAGGCACCCCATTAAAAATTCACAATTCCTTATAAGTCTGTGTGGGTATATACCTGCAGTGAATGTATGCTTATTTATACGCGTATACAAACCCTCTCCTTTTATTCTCTTCTTATTTTCCTTCCTTTTTACACTGCCATTCACTCCTTGTTCTTATTTCTTTCCCATTCTTGTTCTTTTCTTTCCCATTTCCTCTTTCTGAGATTTTTTTTTTTTCCTTTATAAGTTCAGTATCTACTACCTTTATAGAATACAGCCCTTCAGATCTTTTTTCCCCGTGCTGGTAGTTATGGAAGCACCACAAGACAAATGTTACCAAGGTCACTGCTGCTCCTCTACGCCCTGCTTACTCTAGCTACAAACTCAAGAGGAATGATTTTTATCCATTCTTGGAAAATGCTTTGAGATCTATGAATGAAAAGCGCTGTATAAAGCCTAAATAGTAATATCCTGTGATTATTTTTGTAATTTCACTTGCCCATTTAATATGTGAAATCAGTCTGCTTTCTGTGAATATCATTATTAATTTACAACTCACGTCAATTTGTGTTAATTTTTTTCTCTCAGTGATACTGGTGTCTGTCCTCTTACCTCTGGAAATTCAATAATTTTTTCTGCCTTGTTCGGATTGTTTATATACCATCCAATTTACATTAATTCTAACAATTTACAGCTTTTCTCCAGGAAATGGATTCACATGGAAGGACCCATTTTTCTGGGTAGGGCTTTTTGATTTCATTTGTGCTGTGTGGATACAAATATCCACATATGTGTTTCTAACCACAGACACATGACTTAATCTGGCTGCAATTATTTGCTGATATTGATCTTGACTCACGCTGATATTGTAATTTTATGGTCAATATCTGTAATTCTGCAGAGACTATATATAAATTTCATGTTGTGCTGATACACTGAGGAGATGGGTTTTATATACCACTACAATAAAAGGCTGATTTTCTAGCTAACACTGACRGATATTTTTTAGTCCTGGGATTGTAGGTTTGTTTCCCATTATGTCAGTCAAGAGATTCTTGACACCAGGCATTGGCACAGCACTGTGAGCACACACTGAAGTAGTGGATTAGCTCTGATATAGCTTGTATTATCAATTTCAAATTCAGAATGGGAACTTGTTCTAGCTTTTGGTTTATTTTTCTTTTTCTATTATATTGCGGTAAACATAATCTAACTTAATTACTAATAGAGCAACTCCCAATTTCAGCGAGTTCTGCTGAGAGAAGAACCTGGACAAGACTCTCTAAAGTATTTGCATAAAAATTCCCATGTAGAAATCTAATTTCCACAGACCTTTTTTATTCTGTATCTTCCTAACAGAAGATATATATTATTTCATGTAGTGTATCAGACACTGTTTTGGAGAGTGGATTTTCATGGAAGAGAGAGCCTATATGAGAGTTAAACACCTAAATAGGCCTTTGAGGGTCTGGGCCTAGGTTCTGTATCTCCTTCATTAAACCCTTTATTGCTATGTGGAAAAGTTCAAGAGTTTACTGGGACTGAGGTAATCATTTTTGGCTGGGAATCCTTTGTGAAGACAGATGGCCATTGCTCATCATGTTAGTAAGAAGGCTAATACTTCTGGTCTTCGGCTGTTAATGTTAGTGTATTTGGAGTAACTCTAACTTCAGGTATCGACTATGTTTCTCCTCTCTTTTTATACCTGACATTCTATAGTAATACACTGAACTGAGGAATGTAAGGTATACAAAACATAACTGTAAATGCTCTTACTTCAGCACATAAATGGAATAAGGAAGGTACTATAGAGCATCAGAATTTTTTAGAAGAAAAATCAAGAATATTATCTTTTCAACAAAATGTGACACCTCAAAAGTCTTTTTTTTCTGAGACTGGGATATTAATTGTAGTTTTTTAATTACTTTTCTCAAGATTTTCTCAAGATTTTTGAAAGAATTTCTTGTTTATCCCAAGTTTTTTGTTAACACATTCATATTTCCACCTTTTCATAAAAGAAAGGTAAATTGCTTCTTTCTTAATTCATGGCACAACCTTTAAAATTTGTGCATAACTGTTCATAATTTGTATAAGCTCTATGCACACTTCTGCACAAGTAGCTTGAGACAATAAGCCTTTCTCTGTTCAATCTCTTCTTCAGAATCAGCAAGAGCGGCTCAACAAAGTGTATTAGCTCGCATTTAGCCTCCAAAACAGCAACATGCTTTTTCTTGGTTCTGATGACAGCTAGTGGAAACGCTTTTAATATACTAGAATGAAGTTTTAGGAAGAAAAAAACCAAAGGATCTGTTAACAAGTGGAAACCTATGGGATGCAAGGGCTGCATGAAAGCCATGAGCCCACGGAGCGAAGTTCAGGATTTACGGCATTCTTTTCCATGCAGCCACGCTCATTTGGGCTCATCATACACATAAGAAAATGGCCTGGCAAGTTAGTTTGGGCATCCTCTGTGTTTTTCTGTTGCAGGTTGCACAGAAGTGAAAGAAAATTACCAATGACTTTGTGCGTGCCGGCTGCAGATTACTGGTGCTCACAAGGAGCGGATTATTACTTTAAGTGGAGAATGGGGGTTATTCTGCTGATAATGCACTACAGTAACCTCTGCGCATTCCTTTCATGCCTTCGAAGAGGCTCAAAATATGACCGTGCACCATCCCAGCCCCTGCCAAGAGACACCGACTGGAGCAGCCGCAAGCATCCCACACCTGCTGCCTGCTAAGCCCCGCGCGGCTCGGCACCTCACGGTGCCCAGAGCAGCAAGGGCGCCCACGAGCCCTCGCCCGGCTCCACCACGCTCTGGCAGAGCACCAAACCTCTCTCCAGTTCAGCCCTTTGAGACAGCTCTGCCACTTGAGGAAGTGTCTTCAGCATGCTGATGTGCTGAGGGGGTTTGCTGTGATTTCTCTGCCTTTAAAATTCAGGCCAAAAAGATAACTGTTCAAGTATTTTCCTGGATTAAGTGAGAGAAAACATATCTCTTAAGCTAAAAGAGATGTTTTTAAATATATAGAACGCATACAGCAACAGATATTTCTCTTACAGTGGCTGTTGATTACTTCAGTGACTTGTGTGCCAAGTCATGGCGTTCATATATTTCTTTGATAAATTATTATTTGACCTTACAAATAATAGACATCTCAGTAATACAACTTGACATCACCCTGAGTTCTATTTCCAGTTCTTTTCACTTGCACAAAATTCCCAGTGACTTATACTGGATGTTTGTTTTCTCTTTAGAATTTCTTCTTAAGTTCCTAAAAGAATTAGACACTGAATTTTAAAGCTCTTGGTATTCAAGCCCCTGTGATTAGACATCATGCCTGTCCAATAGAAAAATAATGGGGCAAATCTTCAGAAGATATAGGTCAGAGAAACTCCACTGACGTTAAAAGTATCTTATAGCTGCAAAGTCAAATAATCACAATTAGGAAATAGGAACTATAATATTGCCCAGGAAACTTTAATTTGCCCCCCTCCTGGGTGTGAATCAAATTCTACACTGAATACAAAATTGTTTATCTCCTCACTGGTTTTCTACAGCGCTCTAACCATAGCTTCTGATCATTTTTCTTTACAAAGCACCTATGACAATAAGCAATTTGATTATATTCATGTGACAGAGGGAGCTGAGACAGGAAATTCAGGCCAAAACCTTTTAGTTTACAGCTCCCAGCTTAAAGCATGGAGCTCTGGTTTTGGATACAGCATGTTTGGTGTGTCGTATCTTTGCCAGCCCTCCTATACGTTCAATGCGGGGGCCGTGCTGGCTGCAAGYGGGCTCATGGACAGCAGACTGCTCTGCAGCACCTCGAGAACCTGTGCGCGGCGGGAAGCCTTGTGCACAGGCGCAGCGCGGCTGCTCATTAGAGGCTGCGCCAGTGCTTAAACAGCGGCGGCTGCAGGACACGCTCCCCTCCCGTGGCAAGGGCCAGCACAGAGAGTGCCCAAGGCGCCCGGGGCTGGCCCTGCACACTGCTGCGCACTGCGCCAGTGGCCACCTCCAGCCTCCTGCAAATCCCATCCGCCTTCTCCGCCTCCCCCGGCAAGGCCATCGTGTGCATGACACGTGTGATGAGCGTGTGCATCCTCAGGGGCCAGCCTGCTGCTCTCGTCAGTCTCCATGGAGGCTTCTTTTGGCGGTGGTGCTGCAGAGCTGCGCCGGGCGCAGGAGGATTTTCTCGGTGTACGATCTGTGCAGCCTCAGAGGTGCTGGGCATTTCAGCTTCGAGTGTGGCCCAGCTTGCCTTCAGGGAGCTGCACAGCAAGCAGCCAGGAGATGGGCCCGTCGTGGGCCTCTAAAGTTTCTTCAAAACAGCCCAGCATTGATAATAAAGGAAATATTTGATACCAAGATGAAGAAATCGCTGCACTTCCCCAAAACCTATCGTTTTTCAAGGATGTGACTGTGATATTAGTTTTCTTCTAGTGGAACTATGCAAGTGCAGGTTATATTTGTTCAGCATGTGCTAAACTTCTAGCAAATTGATTCTGAACTTGGAGCTACTTAAAAAACTGTTTGCATCATTACCCTTTCCTCTGCACCTGCACTGCAATAACATTTCCTGTTAGAGCCAACGTGTCCTTTCAACAGACAGGCCTACCGAACCGCATGCAGAAAATACATGTAGTCTCCACTGTAACAACAGGTGTTGGAGCAGTATTTCGGCAAAGGAAAGTCAAGCGATCTGGTTTGCAAATACTCAAAATGCTACCTGAGAGCAAGTCTTTCACTGTAAGAGCCTTGCAATTTCCCCGTGGAAAAATGAGCATCTCTCCCCAGTCCCTTGGTACACTCAGTGCTCTGAAATCTCGTTTCTTATGTCGCCTCCTTAAGCTCATCAGTGCTCCCTTTACCTGCTTGTCGGAGGACAAGCTCCGAGTTTCTTGGTCAAAATCTGGGCCTTTAAAGATCCAGGCTTTCTGGTAGCCTTTCTCTGTACATCTGTGTCACATTGTTGACTTCTTTCTTGCCATTCCAGTCTGCCTGGGCTCTCTTTTTCTTAAAGACAATTCAGATTAGATATCACTCCCCACTTAAGTTATTTGAACAACACAAAGTACCACCCCAGGGTCCCTGCTGAAGAATTGTGAATACTGAAGTATTCACTGTCAGTCACAACCCAGCACCTGTAATAGCAAGGCTATGTGCTATGCTTGGGAACAGGACCATTTATGTACAACGCCTAAGAGGACATTGATTATTGGTAAATGACCCTATTGCTGGTTTTATAGAAAACCACATAGTGTATATCAAGCATTTCCTTTTTCAAGGAAACTCCTATTTATAAAAAGAAGGTAACAAAAATCTGACTTCAGAGCATGGTCACTGCACAGTCAGTGCATAGTCACTTTAATTGCTGTTCATATTACAAGTTTAATTGAACCTGAGGCTTGCATATTAAATTATTTTTAATAGTAGAAAATTGCAGAAGAACAAAATATAATAGCTATTTTAGATACATATGAAAAAATAGAACACAATTAATGTGTTTCTAAAAATTTGTCATATTAAGTATAGTGATAAGTGTGCACTTCTGGCCCATTTTTTCTTTCATTTAGGAAAAAATTCATCCCTATATAACATGAACAGCATGAGTCCTATGTACCATGACAACCCCACTGCTGAACAGATCATGGACACTAAATTCCATTTGACTTGTGCTGGTCTTCTTCAAGGGGATATATTTCTTTTAGAATGCAAAATTATATATAGTTTCAGTGTTTCAGCCTTCAGAAATTTCTTTGTTTTTGATGCCAGAATCTTTCTTGATCTTTCATGGGCTTTATTATCACAGAGCCAACATTTCATTCAGAAGATAAAGTCTCTTCCCTAGACCTGCCCGAAAACATGTATTTTAACGGATTAAGCAATTCAGTAAACTTCCTTGGTTTTGCCCTTATTAGGAAATCACTTCACATCTTTGATTCTCTGCTTAAATGGACAAGACTCAATACTAGCATTGAATGTGTGTTGCCATATGCCTTGTCTTAGTTACAGGTAAATGAAGAGCTTAAATGCATTTCAGATTTGCACCTTTGGAGATGCCCATACCTACAGTTAAAATACAGTGTTAGAAGGAATGGTTTAGATGTGATTATAAATTTGTATTTAAAATGCTGACATGTCTCTATTCTCACTGCTGTGCCTGTTCTTTTATTGAGTATCACCTGCTCTCATGATTCAACTTAAATGCATGTGTAAATAATATCACTGCACCAGTGACAGCACAGGTCTAGAAATACAATGAGTTTTAAATTGGACAGCACATCCACATTGCAAATAAATAGTGTCTTTCTTCTCTATTGACCAAACTCTGCAATTCTGGATCGTAGTAGGAGCGGCATTATCCTTCTATTTAAATCCAATCAAGCCAGTAAATTATTACTCACTGTGAGTACAGGCTGAGGCATTTGGCCTTGAATAACTGGAAGCAGAGTAAACAAATGTGTGGTATCAATATGGTAGCGCTCTCATTGAAGATGTATTTCCTCCCAAAGAAAAAGCACTTTCACTGTTGATCCAGGCAGCTGACCTGCAGCCGGTTTCGAATGAGGCCGGGAGCCTGGTGACACTGAGCGAGGCAGGGCGAAACACAGCCGGCTTGGACAAACGCCGTGGTGCCTTGCACATCCCCACACTGTAGCAGACAACACGCCTAGTTATTAAGGGCAAAACGCAACTATCCACATAATTCAAGTTGCACAGTAGCTTCTAATGACCCACTTATCATTGACAGACACTATAGTGAACCAAATGTGAGTAAAAAGCAACAGAGTGAAAATAAGTGTAGGCATTTTTATGTTTACTCTGGTTTACCTACACTATATCTTTTTAAATCATAGCCTTTTAGAGGAGCATTCTTCACACCACTTTCTTTTTCTATTTTATCCTGCAGTGAAAGATGTACTTCTGTTTTTACATGACTTGCTGAGATGATAAAATTGAAGAGTCACCAGTTCATCATTATGACTTTATTGTAAAGTCAATCAGAGAGAAAAGGCAGCCAGTGAGGATGCTACTCCTTAATTTCACATGAAAAAACTGTAGTACTTTGCAAGGAAGAGGAATAATCTGGCAAGGCTGAAGGCAGTAAAAGCTTTCCCACCAATTTATAAAGGAAGAGAATCAAAGCCATATAAGAAAATATCTGACTGTGAGTTCAGTGCACCTGTGATCATGCTCCGTAGAGCTCCAAATGATAACAAAGTGCAGCTATTACTTTTTAAAGGAGACATGTTGCTTTTACACTTACTGTTGTTCTTTCATTTCATTGTATAGCAGCTTTAAAGAAAGCAAATGAAAGTACAGAGAAATAAATAAATGCATATGAATTTACACAGACATTTCAGGGCCATAAAAAGACTTATGCTGGTATTTAAAAGAAGCTTATTATTTAAGAGAAATAGGGTGCCCAAAGGGAGCTAGTGTGTTTTGGGGAGAGAACATGTCTTGCACAGCTTAGAAAACCAAGCTTTAATAAGCAGATATTAAACACAAATGAGCTATTAACAGCTTTTATGTAATGCACCTAATTTAACTATTAGTAAATTTAATGCAACAATAATATTGCATTGTACCAGTCATAAATATTTCTAAGTATTGGCAAAAGCAGTGGAATTAAATGAATATGGTTAGAGGGAGTTTCTTGTTCCACATAACATGGCATAAAACAACAGGAGGAGAAAGGCAAACTTTTCATTAGAAATGTTGAAAACACTCTTACACAGAGTGTGAGCCTTCTCACACTGCCCTCTTTTTGTTTCTTTACAGATGGGCTACCAAAAAAGTAAGAATAAGATAAATTTACTGGTTTTTAATCAGGTATTATCTTTGCTTATTACCYTCTGTCATGATGTCCAACGTTTGTAGCTTTGTGAAAAGTTTACCAGTGTGAAAAACCTTTCTGGAATAAAATATACATTTTAAAAAATATAAACAGCTAGTGAAAGCTACAAGTTTGCTGTAGGAGGAATGAGAGCTTCAACCAGCTTTTGTTAGTTTACCGCCTCAAAGAAACTGGAGATTCAGTAAGAATTAATGATACTCAAGTGGCTCTATCCAAACGATGGGCGAATCCTTTGAACCTTGGCCTGAGAGAGGGAGGACTCATAGCTTAAGGCACAAGTTCTTGCCAATGACCTTCCGACAACAGTTCTGTCCTGAAATCATTTCTCCCTCTTGCAGTTTTGCACTTTAGCTGTATTTGACATAAAATGCCAAGTACCATGACTGAGATTTACTCATGCTTGCAAACGTTGCTTTTATTTGCATTGACTGAATCCCCTTGGGCATCTCTTATTTTGTCTGTAACAGGACCAAGTATAGTCATAAATATTCACATTTCTAAAAGCTATACCAAGAGGGACACAGTAGTACATGAGACCCCAAACAGCCCCGTCCACGTGTTTCAATTGCTTTTGGTTGTACTGTCTCTCGTGGTGAAAAGATAATTCAATCTTTTGCTCCTTTGTCACTGCATAACGAGACTGCCAACAGGAGCGTGCCAGTGATGGTGATTTGCTTTAGCACGTGGACGCTTGTCCAATAGAAACGCTACGAAATCACCAGCACATTTTACATAAGCCACTGAACAGTCATCTGCAAGTAGGAAAAGGATGCTGCTACATGATCAGTAAATAAGTAGGTGAAATTCTGTCTTGTCTATGGAGATGTTGGAAGTGAAATCTGCTGCACAGCTTGCGGGTTTATATGAACAGTTTGCTAATTACAGTTGTATAAAATGACAATTTTTCAAGAAAATTTCCACCCTTCTTAGCAGCCCTGTGTGAAATCTGATATTTTTTGAAAACCCAACAAATGATCTATTCTCATATTTTAAAAAAGTTTCCATAGGCAATCCATACCACCACTCGATGCTGTAAATTTTTTAATACCTCCTAAATGCTTTTTGCTGCAAAAATGTTATACAGTGTTTGGCTTGCATATCTACATTACACACCTCCCTTCAGTTACTTTTCTCCTCTCTCCCCTTCCTGTTCCAGTTGCCCACCAGATTGATGAGAAAAGGGTCAGAAGAGTTCACACAAACTCACTATCATTTTTTAAGCTAGAAGTACTCATTAAATGACAAGCAATAAAAACTAAAAATACTGAAGTGGGTTCATTCTTTTCAAAAGTCTGGGTGTTTTCTGCTGCAAGAAAGATCTTTTCCAGTCACGCCCAGTGGGCTGTTCATGTGCAGATTTCGCTAGGGAAATACCTTTTGGAGGGAATTCTTCTAGAGGCTTTTAAAGAGGATTCTTGAGTCTTTGTTGCTCTTGCCCAGATGAGAACAGAAAGGTGCAAAACAGCTAAGAAAGAACAGAAGCGCTGTAAAATGCTTAAACACAATCTCAGTTCCTATTAAATCCCTTTTCCATTGCTCTGTTGAACTCTGTTAACTGAGACAGTGGGGGCAACCAGCGTAGGGAGAGTCTTGCTAAAGTAAAGCACCCCCTGCACAGGGAGAGCTGCCAAGGGCGGATATGGGATGGGGACCATTTTTGACCTTTGACCAGTCCCAAGATTCGGCCAGCCAGAGTAGCTAACTGGGATGGAGCACAGGAGATGACCAGTGTTATTTTTGCCCCATGGGCAACACTTCTCCCCAAATTGTGTTGAAAGAATGGAAAGCAAAAGATTTTTAATTCTCCATACTTTTAATTCTTACTTTTATTTATAAAATACTATAAAAAATAGATATCCCGAATGTGATTTATGCCCAGTGAAATCAAGCGAGTTGGACTTTCATGGGAACTGGGCTGTGTTGCCTACAAGCATGGTAGTAAAGAGACAGTCAGTGGCAGGTGTGTGCACATTCCTGTTACTGTTATGGGTGGTGCTGGTGGCAAGGAGCAAAGTGAGTCCTCCCCAGCGCGAGGTTATAATACGTAGCCTTTTCAGCCACTTTCTGTTTCCTTTTAAAGCATACGAGCTAAACTGGGAACTGCTCAGTATTCCCAGTTTTGTTTTCATAAATGAAAGTAACCTACAGTTTGCCACCTAGGTGGCAAACAGAGTACTAGAGGGTCAGCTGTGCTGCCTCGCACAAGGAGGGGGAGATCCACATAATTCAAGAAGACTTGAAAGGAGAGGAAGCAATGATCGGAAGACACAGAGAGAGTTAAAGAAAGCAGCAAGAAATACCCCAAAGGTCCTAGCCAATCTGACATGGAGGAAAAAGTCGTTTTTGCTCCTGGGATAGAACCTTTTCAGCTCAGCTGTTGAGGAAGACAGCCTCAAAAATGCTCTGTAAGGTGTCCTTCATTAGCCCTGGTAAAGCAGGCAGGGGTGGCACGAAGCACGGCATTGCTTCGTAGCTGCGCAGCTGATGGCGTAACCTAAGAAGATGACTAGGAAGTAGAGAACCAAAGAATTACTTAGTTGTTCCTACCAGTATTCCTAATTTAGCTGGTGCTTCACAGCAGCCAGAATGAAGATCAGGAACTCATTGTTGTGAACACTTTATGAAGAAAAAGTTAGTTCCCGTCTCAAAGGCAAAGCATAACCAGTGGCTACAGAGCATGCTGGAAGAGCTCGCAGGCCAGGGTAGCTGGGGTACTGTTGAGTTGCATAATCTGGAATTTTAAGGAATATTTAAAGTAATGAAATACAGACTTCAACAGGAGTTTTGTCTGAGAAAACTGCAGGAGTCATTTCTTAATTAGAAATCTGTCTGTCTCATTGGCTGCCAGTTCACTTACCTAAACTAACTACATAAAATGTTTCTCTCGTTTTCCCTTTCTCAGTTTTCCCCCTGCTTTTTAGTCCCATCCAAAAAAGGGAGAAAGAGATCAGTCAAGACTGCACTTTGGAGCTCTTGTGCACAGCAACATCCTAGAGCTCAAGGAGCTTTTAAGAGGAAATTTATCATGACAGCTGAAGGGCAAGACTGAAGTGGTCTGCAAAATTATTCCCTCACGTAACCGCAGGTCCTGCTCCCGGGGCAGAGTTTTCCCATCACAGGGATCTCCAGGGCAGCGCTGGGCCCGCAKACTCTCCTTTCGTGCGCACCGCTTTCCTCTCTGTTAAATGCCGCTTTTCTCTCTGTCTCAGTCCCCTTTCCTAAATTAACTGACTCGATATTTTTTAATCTGTACCTTCCTTCGACGAGGAGCTGTCAGCTCTCTTCATTTCAATAGTGCGGAGTGGCAGACTGAGTTTATGCAAACCGCTTTCTGGCTCCCCACATGGCACGATGTCTCCGCTGTGACACGCGGCTGTCTGTTGTYGGGATGAGTAATTCTGGTATGGCAGGGGATAGCTCGCCGAATGGCACAAGCTGCACCTCCAGTGCTGCGGGTCCAGCTCTCCAAGATCCGCCGACTGCCTCCAAGCTGTTGAGCAGACTCCACTCCCACGCAGGGCTGTGAGCGCTGACGACAGCCCGATCCGCATGTGCACAGGCTCACGGACCATACGGTGGTGACGAGAGTGGAGGCTGGAGTTGGAGGGTCATGCCTTGGTGTCCCAAGGGCCGGAGGACACCTGCAAACCTCGGGTCATCATGTTGTGCCGTGCACATCCTGCTTGGGTTTTGTCCTTAAAGTTATTCAGAGTGCTGTTCACCCAGGATGTAAAACCTGGGCTTGTCCTCTTATGCAGGAATGAACTTTGAGACGCATGAGAGCGGCAAAGCCTGACTGTCACTACCAACCCAGGAGAAGCTCTTACTTAGGCCAGAGAGATATGATGCACCCAAAACTCCCTCTGCATTCAGTGGACACCGCAAGGGCTCAGCACCTTTCAGGTTGTGGCCAAGGACAGTAACTGGGAGACTTCTTTGAGCAGTCAGTGATTCAAAATAAATAATGACGCATGGATTTGGCTTTCAGATATTGTGTCATTAGTGAAACACAGAGAATGAGGACGGCACATCACCCTTATCAATATAGGTTAAATGTGCTAATAACAAAAGCTGCATATGGATAAGCTGTCAAAACTGGGTGCCATCACAGTATGGTTGCGGAGGACCACGTGGCAATGCAACTGTTCCCGCTCACACGACCAGGATGGTGCTAATAAGCAGGGAAGAGACCCTTTAGCACAGCTCTGGTAAATATGCCCCTGGTTAATACATGTTCGGAGCCTCGTTTTCCTCCTATCAGCTACAGCTTAATATACTCGGTGTAACTAAACTGACATCAGATGGGCTTCTCCTGATCCACAGTGGTGGACTAAGGGATTGGGACCAGGGTTCTCTAAGTCAGTATATCAATGTGTGGGCAATTTTTATTGTAACCATGGGGACTATTTACAGCCTGCATACCATGACCCTTTTTTTTTCTATTCATTTCTCTGCAGCTACATGCTCCAAAGGAAAAAAAAAATCTTTTCATTCAGACAGAACATGTATCATCATGCATGATTTAATAAGATCAAAATAATTTTGACCGAATGCATGATGACAAACAAAGTTCTGTTTATGGCTAGATAGATGTAAAGCAGTTGTAGTGGTGATTTAGAACTGATTCGATCTAAGTACATCTCAAAAAATTGTGAAATAGAATCTACCAGCTAAAACTAATGAGCACAAAACTACATTGATTTGGCCCAGGGTGGACAAATAGAACATCTGGCATATTTGGCACCGATGACACAGCTGGCATTGTTGGACCCGTTTCTGCAGAAGGTACAGATGCAGAAATGGGAGAATTGGTACAAACAGTGCAGATGGAACAGTTGGAACAGATGACAGTGGGCAGAGCTGGCGATGCTGGCACAGGTGTCATAACCTCAACAGCTGGCACAAGTTGTGACAATCCTGGGATTTCTTAGTGCAAGGCACATGTTCATTTTGGCTTTGGCTGCAGAGAGATAAGAGCATTTTATAATTAGTAAATGTGCCATTTAAAAAAGAACTTTTTTTCCCATCCTTAAGGACATCCACCTCCAACTGTTACAGCCTGGAATGTGGAACATTTCTGCAAATTACAATTTCCAGAGAAAGCCACAATTGATAAATACAGATTTAATATAAGGTAATTAGACATTTTTATTCTCATATAGATAATAATTATGAATAGGATTTCTTCATAACAGGTTTGTTAAAAACCATGGTCAGATCTGTAGCCTGATCATGGAGATTAAAACAAGCTTTGTCTTAAAGCCAAAGCTTGTTTACCACCGAATTGGTGGGTTATATTTTCCTAAAGTGCAATGCTTCACAATAGAATGGAGTTTGATATACACTACCAGGAAGAGAAGAGCACTGGTTGAGCACTGCAGAAATGGTTAACTCTTTGGCTGAAAAATGAATCGTACTCAGGGCAAGACTGAAAAAAATGGAGAAACCACGATATTGCCTTTCTTTAGCAACGTGGCTTTGTTAAACATTATTGAAAATATCACAATTCGGAATCTGATTTTCATCAGAGAGAGCAAATACCTTGCTCTCCCTCRAGCCCCTACTCTGCGAGGAGCTGTAACGAGGCAGGATCCTTTGATTCCAATGAAAAGATAAGCGATAAATGAAGTTGCCTGCCAAGGATTTAAAATAGAAATTAATTCCTTCTTTTATTTAAGCTGTTAAATGCTGTGGATACAGCCAGGAAGTAAATTTTGCTGAACTCTAGGGCCTGATCCTGCAAAACCTTATTCATAGTTGTCTTCAATAGAAGCCCTAGCCTGCAATGGAAGGGCTTGCAGGATTCGGCTTCCCTTTTCAGAAGACTTACACCCTGCAGAGAGCTTACTTGTTGAATATATTTCTGAATGCACCTTTTATCATGCTGCTTGCACAAAACCAGTTTGCACCAACCTGATTTCACTGCACAAAGAGACCGTTGGCTGGTATTTTTAGTAAAGTGAATTCACAGGAAAGAGGATTAAAAGGAAAGCACAAGACAAGACCCAGGACGAACTAATAAAAATACTGACTTGAAAAATATTTAACAGCTTGAAAACCCACAAATGAGTATGTCCTGTTGCTGCCGGAGAGGTTTTTAGTACTCAGCCATTTCAAGCAATTCTTTGTCCTCTGTTTAGTCATGTGCTCCCCTACCTTGTGCTGTATAGTGTGAAACCACTAGTTGGTCAGCCATACTCCATATCAAGTCATGACTACAATGACGCTCAAAAAACAAAAAGGAAACAGTGTGGAACAGAGGAAGTAAAAGTTGTATCGCTTGGCTGTAGTCACAGCTATGCCACAAGTCACTGTGATACTAAAAGAAAAACTCAAAGTTTCTGTGCCTCAGTTTCCCGCCTGCTACACAAGGATACATATGGGTCTTAGTGGACTGCTACAAAACTGAGTCTATAAATGTCCATAATACAAAGAGTAGGTTCTTTGTATTGATGTAGCTGCAATAACTCCCATCTTCCAGCTTATCCAGCCGATAAGCCGACCCTAGCAATTTAAAACAGGTATGTTTCTTTCAACTGAGGGTTAGCTAATATATATATCTCTTCTGGTTTTCTGGAAGCTGACATGCAACCTGCAGTACAGTGTGCATCTGGTGCGGGCTGAGGGCATGAAGGGCCTCAGTAGCAGCATCCCCGCCAGTGTGGGAGCAGCTGCATGTGCAGGCAGGGAGGTGCAGAGCAGCATGGCTGTGGCACGCTATGGGCAACATGCCTCTGCCCCTGCTCAACCCATGCCTATAGCTGAGTCCTGACCGCTCCTGCAATGACAACCTTTGCCAGCCCTGTGTCTTACTTGATCTAACTTCTTAATACTGAAATGCTTCTTTTCCCAGGAACGCCTCACAAGTGGGTCTGCCTGCACCATCAGCTACTGAGCGTCAGAGGCAGAAGCGGGGGGACGTCCAGCCCCTCCAGGCTCCAGGGCCAAAGACAGCTGCTTTTTGCTTGGATGCAAGTGGGTTAAACATTTCTAACCTCCCTCGTGGCCAACAGTCACCCTGTGCAGCTGGTCACACAACTATCAGTCCAAAGCTGTGTGCCACCGCCACCAGTCACTACCTACCCTACACAAATGACAGATCTGCAACAAAACCTAACTGGAGCACCTGAAAACTCAGCCCGAGGGGAGAGAGACAAGGAGTTTGCCTGCACTGCTGACTTACTGCTCTCTTTGTTTCTCAAATAAAATTAAACATGTGGTTTCCTGTGTTTTGTGAATGCTTTGTTATCTGCCTTTTATTTAATAGCTCTCTGTGCACACAGGGCTTTATAACTTACTGATGTCTCATGAAAACATTCCTCTCTTGCTTCTGGCCGCAAGATTTTACGACGTGCTTTAATCCCTCCCTTCAAACAGTTGCTGCACATGCTGCCTCGCTGCCGTCCCCAGAGAACTACTGCATGGGGAGTGATATTCCAGCTGGGGCGGCAACTGGGGCAGCGGCAGCTAATTCCCCCATTGTATGCCAGGCGACACACCCCCCAAAAAATTTCTCTCGGCCTCAGGATGAGCTTCCTATTCCTTGTGTGTTCCACAATAAAATAGTCATTTGTTCTCCAAGTGGGAAAAAAAGGTAATGGTGGAAATCGTAGTGGGTCTCCCTTAGGAAGGACTATAACGATCATTTTACTTTTATACTGGGTGTTGCACTTTTATTGTCTTCCCAAATTTCTGGTTTGAGCTCAGTGTATTCCAAAGAGACTGAAGCATATTCATGAGTAAAATTAACTCCTAGGCACTACTTTTATTCTACTTAAACCTTCAAAATAAAGGTCACGTGGGATTTAATTACCATCTATGACTGGGGCTGCCTCTTTGCACATAGAGCATCCATCCTCCTGGACAGGAAGCCTGTTAATAATTTTCAAGATGCTGCTCAGTCATCACAGCCCAACATTTTTTCTTATCTCAACAGTCTGTTATTGAGGATCAGCTCCCCAGCAGATATGAATCATTAYATCTTCTCCAAAGTCAACAAAGTTCTGCTGATTGCCTTATTGAGGATCTGGCCCTGTGTATTATGGAGGCAACATCTCCATGAAATTGATTTTGGAAGCAGAAGGGTAATTTTTCTAATATGATTAAGGACACACTGTTGTGACAGCAGGTACAGGTTGGCCATTGAAKTAGTAAATAATGAGTAATGGCCGTTTGTATGCACAGGCTCTAGCCTCAATGATCCTTTCCTTTACCCAGTCCACATGATGACATGCTTTCCCAGTACCATCCAGATCTGGTTGCTTGGGTACTTCCACGAGTATTGGTTTAGGATGGAGGACTGTACTCCACCATAGACTTCTTGTATAACTGGAGCAAGACTTTAGGTCTCGGGCTACGTCTAGGGTGGTGAACCAAGAAAAGCTTCCAAACTCCTGGGTCAGGCTGTGTGCACCCCAGCCCACCAGGGACAGGACATCATCACTCACTTCTCCCCTTGCCTTTGCAATATGACTTTTGCAAAACAGAGGCCTGAGTATAGGGGCCATAAGTGATCTGTGGTGTGCTCCAGCCAGGTTTTCCATTCCGATCTGCCCGATCTGAACAGCCAAGGAGACCAGGTTTTCCATTTCAAAAAACCCTGCATAGCTTTAAAGAAACATCAAAATCACCCTGTGCTCTCATTGGGTAACAGTGTTATCTTACTGCTTTTGTCTCTTTCTCATACCTTTGCTACACTAGGTCTAAAACCAAAAAGAAAAGAAGTCTTCATTTACAGCCTTTGAAGTACCCAGAGCCTTGGTGTCACTGTATTCACAGTAAACATAATTATCACCAATTAATCATATACAAACACAGTAGCAGTAGTTCTTAATATAATTCCATACCTTACTTTGAGCTGATCCCTATATTGATGGAGTTAATCCAACTTTCTAAATGAATTTTTAAACTGATTTCTCTTCATTCAAATTATGAGCACACTACTCTTTGACCTAGCAGCCTAACTGCTTTGCTTTATCAGAGAACTATCTAGTTTTTTCCTCACTATTTTATGTAGATATTAAATTCAAATCTGGCCAAGACTAGTGCAGGCTTTGATCCAAAACTCAGTTAGGTCAATGGAAGTCTCTCCTTGGGCTCCAAATCAGGTCATTTTTAGAATTACCTACTCCCCACATCATTTATGCACGGCTGGCCTAGCTGTTTAGACTGTACATTGGGTATCTTCTTGGGGCACTGGAAAGGAGTAGGGGAAGGTAACTCATTTTTCTTAGTCCACAATTAATCCAGAATATTTGCTCTTTTATCCAGTGGTACCTCTGGCTTCCTCTCTGAGTGCTGTATGGAGTTCAGTAATTAGGAATGAACAACTTTTGCCCTGAAACACAGTCTCCTGGCTGCACAGGACAAGATCACTTTTGCAGGCGGTTCCCAAATTCTGCAGGTCCCTTGCTGACCCCCACCATTTTCACTGCAGGCTTTAACTGCGAGTCAGAGGCAGGTTTGCTTCTATTTCCATGTCTTGGGTAATCAGGTCTACTAGCGAAGCACGTGCACATGTGAGTAACTTCGAGCATGTGAGTTGCATCACTGGAGTTAGTGTTGCACCAATGCTTAGGAAACAAATTCTGATGTCTTTGCTAACACTGTATAAATTTAACACCATAAATCATCCCAAAGACTCTGGTGATGCTATTTACTGAGTAAAGTACTCTTCTGCATGGTAGCAGAATATGGCCCTAAGTGCTTTCCTGGACTAGGGCCTAATACCTGTACATTCGCGTTGGAAGATAAAATAAGAAATGATGTATAGGGCTGGGTGAGAGTCATCTCATTATATCGTCTGCTTTTTCTTGGCCACTGCAGGTTTTCTGATGTGGCTGTGGTTGAGAGAGGACAAATGTCTTTGCAGATTCTGTCTTTGGGATTTGCAGGCCTTTATACACTAAAACTGTATAATATCCTCTTCAGTCTAGACTGGACCTTCCTTTCTGATCCAAATATAAACTTTCATTACTGAGTCTATCCATGTACCCAGAACCGCATGTCCTGGCTCTTGAAAGGTCTAATGCTGTTTCACAGTAGCTGTAATCACCTTGTGAAAGACATTCTGATTTTTGTTTCAGCACTGGGTCTTCTATGTCATCTTAAGTCTGTGCTACTAGCCTCCAGTTTTATAACACATTCATTCTACTTTGTCCTTTTTACCTGTAACCCAGGAATACAAACTTGCAAAGTGCAAAGCCAGCTGCAGCACTCACTCCCTTTTCAGATATTAGAAACAGCTCTGTATCATATTTCAATTTATGAGCTTTGATAAGACTCTTGCACAGCCCCTCCTCACTGGACTCAGTAGAGGAACCTTCTCCCATGAGGAAATGGGACTTGGACTTACTGTTATAACTGGCAGTGCAGAGCATGATAAAAAGCCTATAATGCTTGTTTTGACTCACTGGAATATTCTTTTCTTTGCTTTCTGGTACCCAGCACACCAGGATCTTGGATGAAGCAAAGTTTATTGAGATTTCTGGCATTGATATTGCTGAATTATGTTTAATTCAGCTCCACAGCCACAACCCCTCAATGCTGAAGGTCTACTACACACCAGGCTTCACTGCCTTCCAGTAGGCTTGTATGTTCTTTGGCCTCTTCATCTGCAACACTGCCCTAAAAGCAGCTGATGTTCAGAGGTTGTGTAAATGATTAGAATAATCTCTCTAGGGCTACTCATCTTTGGCATTTCAATTGCCCTCTCTGAAATAGAGTTGCTTTTACTTGTAGGCATTTTCACATATTTTTATGCAATTCTAGCCTGAAGTGGGGTCTTGGTTCTGGGCCAGGTAATTCTGCAATGCAAGTTGCACAATTATTATTAATAATACTAATAGCAATACTGATAGCATGCTGCTGAAGTTGCACTGAATTCTGTATACCCTTAGCATTAGGAAACAGAATCATTGTCTTGTAGCTGCAATGATTTTTTACTTAAAACCAGCATAAAAGAGTAGGTTTGCTGGAATGCAAAGGCGAAACAAATCAGTGGGGTATGGGATCTGGCAGGATTTAATAGGAAAGTCTGGGGGAAATCTTTTCTGCTCTGACAGAGAATAGCTGGAAATCACTCTCATTTTGATAGAAAGGGAGAGGGAGAAGGGAAAGGGGAAAGGGGAAGGAATAAAAAGAAAAAACAGCTTGCTAACAAAAACTGTTACACGGAACAAAATCAAAGGCACAGGACAGCTAGTGTTTTCCACCAATGTTTATGGGATTGGTCTTTAAAGTCAGTGAGGTCCAAGAGAGGCCTGCATTTCACAGGACCAGGACCCAGAAGCTGGCAGTTTAAGAAACCAAAAGTTAAAGAAAATTCCAACAAGCATTTGGATAAGAAGGAGAAAGAACAGCTGTCTCGTATGTAGGAGGTTATCACTATATAAAAAAAGTTTCATGGAGGGGCAGAACACCAGCAACTGACAGAGGAAGATCCCCCTAATCCTGTCCAGCAGCCGGTCAACACTCTCTCAGGTAAGGTCTTTCATGCTGGTGAGAGTCTTGTTTAAGCTTCCTGGCATTGCAACCCAGTGAAATTTAAAAGGAGCTTGTGAACCGTCCAATGGGCCCCTAAAAGTGATTGATCGTGTAGCCCTAAGCCCTGCAACCTGTCCTTATTCATGCAAGTTACTCCTACAGGCTTTCACTATGAGTAGAGACTGCAGCATTTGGCTTTATCCTACCTTTTGGTAATTATGTAAATAGACCATCTAATTTACTTCTTTCATAACCACCCACTAATCAGTTTCTGTGCCAGTCTCAGAGAGACAGTTTGTGAGACTGGAGGACAAACAAAAGGACAAGGCAGCACTTACTATGCAAGTGTCTTATTCTTTCACTTATGCCTGTTTTGCATCATTTGCTTGTGATTCAGGACATCCATCTACATCCATTGGTTTGGCAATATTCTTGATTTGCACCACCATAAGGCAGGTCCACTGAATTTCCATGAGAAAATACATAATTAAGTAATTTTATCTCTTCAGATATAAACTGAATATATCTTATATCTTTATATCTTCAGATACAAACTGAAGTTTCTAAGTTGCTATATACTTAAACACTTTGAGCCAAAGATTGCACTACAGAGACACTTGGTGTCAATTAACACTTGCTCTCTTCCGTTGTCCCTGTCTGTTCTCACCAAACAGGAGTTTTCTTCCCAGCTTCCATGTGGGACCAAATCCAATGCTGCATCACTGACTCTGTTTTCAGGAAACCTGACAAAATAGATTTCAAAAAATTGTGCATTGATCCCCAAGTTTCATTACAATTTGTGCATATTCCACATACACATACCAGTTCCTCTGAGAGCCCTCCACACCAGTGGGTGACAGCCAGGAGAGAGCCCTGCTATGGCAAGGGGACAGTATTTCTGTAGGAGGTGCTGGTCTGCTGGACATCCACTGAGACTCACCAAGTTTATGTAATGCTTTTCCTCAGCTCATGCTGAAACCATGAAGAAGCATCTAAACAAGGAAGTTATTCTATTGAGACATCTCCTCTCGTGAGGGATAATGGAGATGTGATTTTGTAGGATAAAGAAAGTGTCTTCTTTGAATTCAATTGAAGTATTTGGGCCAGTCACCAAGTAGGCATCATCAAAAGAATTAACAACAAAACAGTGACTGTACAGTTTCTGTTACTTTTGATATATATGAAGCAAAATAATCAAAGCTTTTTTTTTAGACCTAACTGAGTTTAGAGTGTTATGAGCAGCTAAAGAAAAACTCAGCAAGTTTGATATGGCTGTTACTGAAGAAAAGCCAGTACAAAACCCGGCAAATCATAGAGCCAATTCTGTATCCATAACCAATGCCATCATGCTGGCAGGCATGTTTTTGTTAGGCTGTCACATCTACGTCAGTTCAGAAGTGGTGTCAGATATTGCCACAACAAATTCTCTTGTTATAAAAAATCGGGGTGCATATTTTTATAACATTAATATATAAAACATAAAATGGTTGGAATTCATACCAGTTGGCACATGGTATAAGAGTCTTGTTTTGGCTGATATATACAGCATATTGGGAGAAGAGGAATTTGCTTTCTTTGCAAACACGATGACTTTCCACAAATCAGAATTCTTCCCCTCCTGTTGAATATTGTGGGGGCTTTTCACAATCRAGCGGAACAAATTTAGGGCTGTAAGTAATTGAGAGTTGGCTGCTTGCACACAGGAAAAAAGGAAGACAAACAAAATGTCACAGTGATTATTTTTATCTCTGTAAAGTGTGTGAAATTAATTTATGAAAGCAACATTTTTGCCCTTTTGAAAGTATATGTATACAAGTTAGAAGTCTGGGTGGTTCTCTCCAGGCTACCAGGAAAGCAAAACATGTACTGTATATCTGCCCTTTAATCTAGCAGATCTTTATTTGCAGATCTGGCTGTGCATAATGTTTCTGTATCCGTGCTTCTGCCAAACACAGGACCAGATTTGATTCTTAGATATACTGATTCAAAACTGGAGAAATCTCACTGGCTTCAACATGCACTGCTACAAATAAGAGGAGAAGTGGGCCTCCTGTCAGTTTAACCTTGGTCTTTTTGGTCGATATGGACGTCTCTGTCCATGTGGACTTACGCTGCATAGGGATTATTCTACCCTCCATTAGACAGACAGGAGGTAACTAAGTAATGGTCATTGGTGCTTAAGCCTGTTGTCTTGAACACGAGCTTGTCTCTGGTGGAAGGCTGTTCACCTTACCTAGTCACTCCAACTTTATAAGGACGTGAAAGCAGAATTGTTGCCCAACCCCTTGTCAGCCCTGTATTTTACCAGCCATGGTATTAAACCATCCTTGTAAAGGTCATTAGGAGAACTTTAAATTCAGAGAGTTTAGTTTTGTTTTTTAAATGGCAGATTCTCTGACATGGGAAGTTGGAGTAGGGGTTGCACTGTTATCTGAAGCTTTAGCATGAACAAAGAAGTATTTCTGCAGCCAAGAACAGGAGCCCTTCTTTTCTTGCTCTTTGGCATGGGGGACCGGATGCCACCAGAGCCCAGGAGGTGTAATCTACCTTCAGCTGACTGGAAGTTTTGATCAGCTGGAGTTCAGCTCACAGAAAGAATACTAGATGTGTTACTCTGGGGAAGAAAAACTAAATCACCATGCAGAAAAATATTTACTCCTCTTCTTCATCTTTCCTCACTCTGTTTCTCAGCTTTGCTTATTTCTTTTCCCCTGTCCTTAAAACTAGCTGTAGTTTCTTGTCTTTCTCTGGACTCAGAGGAGATGGGTCTTTAGCCTTCTCCTGGTCCTTCAAAAGACCTTTTTTTTATTATTTCTACCCTGCCCCTCATACTATCAGCTACTTAGTCCCATCAAGTGTAAAAGAATGCTCCAAACTCTGTAGAAACACCAGTGCACATTTTGGTGTATGTCATACCTTTTTATCTATTGGTACAATCAGTGGTGGCTCTAATGTTTTTCAGCTGATGGGGAATCTCAACAGAAAAATTTGTAGTAGGCTTGGGTATGTGTGTGTGAGTGTTTAAGAGAGTAATACCATATGAAACAGAAACAGTATAAGCTATTATCAATATAACACTATGAAGATAAGAACATTTAGTTGTCATACGATGGAAAACAGAAAAAAATGGCTACTGTCTTGTAAAGGACCTTGTGGCTTTCTACTGCATGCCCCTTTTCAGGCTCAACCTCTCTGTAAGCTCAGAGATAGACAGGGAAACCCCCACTGTGGACTACTGTGCAGGCACATTAATTCCTGCAAGACCCATGAGCACTATCACCAGCACAGTGAGGAATGYGGAGGGATGGGATGGGAATGGGAACGGATTAAGAAAAACTGCCAAGCCTGTGTATTGTAGGTGGCAAAGGTATGTCTGAAGAGAGGGAGACCAAGTTACAAGTGATTCAGAGTATCAGAATCCAGCCCATCAGGAGGTGACTATTACCATTTATTCATACTTGTGTCAGAAAGCTATCTTGCCCTCAGCGTTTTCAGGAAGAGTGAGAGCAGCTTAACAATACCACTGTTCATCTTCCAGGCCTGCTGGTTGGAGAACTGGTTTCCACACCAGTGTGGTCACTGATTTGCACCATGAGTTTGATTGCATCTCCTAACCCTTTTGCATGTCCACTCCACCACCTGTAAAGTGAAACCAACAATACCTACCCATCTGCTGTGTCAATAGGCACAAGAAACAGTGAAAACATGAAAACTGCGACATAAATCCAAGTCCTCATGTGAAAGTTCTGTAAACATTAGCTATTACTGTCTAAAAAGATTAACCAAATAAATGTAATCCAAGTGCTAACAGGGATAAATCTATCTAGGTGTGGAGATTATGCAAGTTTCCCAGGATTTTCTAAATATGGCTAAAATGTGGAGTTTTATTACCAGTTTACTCTCTTAATTAACCAGTCTATTGAGCAATAAAAGGCAGGAAGGTCTTGCCAGGAATGACCACCAGCTACATGAAGGGCATGTTACTTCAGGGAGTCAGATGAGGAAGTCGGGTGCCCTGGAAGCACTCCTGTGCAGCATGGCATTTGTTCAAAGCAGGTTGTAAATGTTCTGCTGCCTCAGACGACAACTTGAACAGAAAGCAATCAGTGTAGCAGGAGGAGCAACCAGTATAGATTTCTGTATTTATTGTTTTTTTTTCTTTACATACTTACATGTTTATTTTTTGAGAGCAAGGGGTTGAGATAGATAGCCTTTAAAATAAAATAGACTTGGTGGTACAGCTTCTGAATCATAATTTAGATTTTGGCTACTTGTTTTCCAAGTAGGTAAGTGAACTCTCTTCATTCTCTCTTTTTCTCTCATGTTTTCTTTCAGCTAGAGCTACCTCCAAAAATTACCAGGGATGCTCCTTAAATAAGGTAACCTATTGTTAGCCAAATGTTTCCACAGGTAATATCCCTATTGTCTTAATTATGTTACTCTCGGGGCCAATTGGGAAGAGAAGGGAAAAGCTTTTGGAGGTTTTCCGTGCCAGATTCCATGCCTCAAGCACGGAGCAAGCTTGGGCTGCTAATTATAACTGAGGGCTTTTCTGGACTCACTGCACCTTCCGGACACAATGTCGGCATCTCAGTGGGTCTGACCTTGCCTAGCCTGATGCCATATACTTCTTCCCAGGGGAAACAATCTTAACATTCCTGGACCTTAGCARTGTATAAACTAGATTATGCCAATGCCATGAATGTTTTAACAATGGAAATGTATCAGATTTAATAATTATGGGTAATTTTATTCCTAATAATGAGTTCAAATACTGAAAGTATTCACCTAGATGAGGTGATTCTGCATATGATTTTGTTGTTTTTTTTCACATTAAAAATCTGACTGAATTTACCCCTCGTGAATGTGCATATTCCACTTTGATTTGAATCTTCCGTATTCCACAGCCCAAATACTCCTATCCTTACCTGCAAAACCTCTATCTAGTTCCAGGTCTCTATTACATTAAATCGCATAGTTATTTTGTGCTCTGCACAAACAAGGGTTATAATACAGGGTAACACATAAACTGATACTTTCTTCTGGATCTGAGTAGCATGGTAAAGAGTTAGATCACAAGTAAATGTGAGCCCACAGACCCTGATTTTGCAAATGCCATGCACCTGAAGCCATTACTGCCCCTCAGAAGCTGGTCCCCACTCACTGCCTCATGATCACCCTCAGCTGCTGGAGAGAAGGAGGAGCACTCATCTTTTCTGCCATCTCTCAGAAGATAGGTGCAAGCAATCAGCTGGGAACTGGCAATGCTTTTGCCCACAGAGCCATTTGCAAGGTAAATGCATGGCTGTGGTCTCCTTTCTGTTTGTAACCCATGTTTTTGCAGGGACACAGCTTTCCAGAAGTGGAAGGTTAGCTACCTGTCTCAAACCCCAAATCAATGCTATTTCTTACACGATAACCATAGCAAGATTAGGGCTTAGTTTGATATATGTAATTTATTGCTGATGTTAAGACATCTGCCAAAAGAATCTGAAGAGTTTTGCCTAGGGAAGTACTGCTATCTGATATAGGGGCTTAAAAGATTTCCATTCTCAGTGAATGTACTTTTCACTGAAACACTGGATTTTTATTGCAGAAAATACAGATGATGTTATCAAGCTACTACAGAATATACACAGTGTATGAAGTTTTTTTTTTTAATTACTGTTTGTCTACCTACAGTTTCCAGTCTGTCCTTTGGCATACATAATGTAATGTGTTGCCACAGGAGCCCAGATACTTCAGTTATTTTAGGGCAGCTATGTCAGATGCAAGAAAAATAAAAATTCTCAGTGCTCTACATTTAAAAACTACTGGCATGACATGTGCTAATTCATTAAAAAAACTCATTCATCAAAACAATTCATTTTTTGTTTGAACAGGCTGAATAAACAATTTCTTACTGATTTAATCCTGGCAGCCTTTCTAGCAACAAGTGGCTCTAGTTCATGTACAAGCTCCACAGTGTCCTTAAGCATCAAGAATGAATTGGGTACATAAAGGACACTTGGTGATCACCTCTGCCTGCCTGCCTGGCATTTCCACTCTCCTTTTTCTCTCCCTTTTTTCATTATTTTTCTATTGTAGCTCATGCCATTAAAATCTTGAGATTATCAGAAAGTTCTGAGGAACATCTGTATTGGATTCTTTCTTTTCTTTCTCCTGCCAATGATGCGCTGACATGGTATGAAACATTGTACTGAATCAGCACTAGATTGTGTAGTTTCAGAAAGGGTCACAGAATAGCGTTGGAGCAGCGAACAGTCACCTGGAAATGTGTTTACTGTGGAGCTCACTCTTGTGAAAATGGAGGAAAACTTGCAATATTTTTAATACTTTAAAATGAATACACTTACCTTGATTATTATTTCCTTTTTCAATCAACCACTAAGGATAAGTGCAAAGTCTGTCTGCCCTGTTGCCAGGAATACATACTAATACCCAACAGCTACACAGGTTGTGGCAAAAAGAAAAAAAAAAAGGCATTAAAAATACATGAACTTTTTATTACAAGGTTCTTAGTTCTTCTCTGATTCAAGTGTTTTTCCTTGTCAGGTCCACTGGTTGTCAGCAGTCAGTCTAGGACAAACCATTCTTCACACTGAATTGTTGTCTATCTAAGTACTCTAAACTTTTGAAGGGATTCCTCAGTTTTGTACTCCTTGGTTAGTTAGCTTATTGAAGCATCTTCAGTGCAGTTCTGCTTTGAAACTGCTATGAAGAAAAGGCAGCCTCTCATACTTGAGATCTGTTTCTTATGCTGATTCTGTTATCTTAGTGATGAATGTAAGTTTTTTGCTGTTTTTCATATGGACAAGTTCTGAAGAGCTACAGCTTTTATGGAACAGGCATCTGGCCTGTACCCCTTTCCGTGCACCAGCCATGTTCAATTGCATTTGCAAAGCCTAATTCTGTTTATGAAATAAATACACACAACTGACTCCATGGGTGACTGTGAGCAAGCACTAGGAGAAGGGAGACTTGTTCTATTTGATCAATATTACCCATGATAAGCCAGCAGAAGCTGAAAAGGAAACTCAGCTTATTTCAGCTACTAAGAATCGGGAAAAGCTTAACTCCTCTTTTGTATACTAGGCTGATTTTTCAGGCTTGACCTTTTAAAAAAMCCCACCTTTTTTCAATCTTTTCAAATATATTTTATCTGTAGGAATAAACACAAGAGTTTTTCATACCCATTTTACTAGTCAGTTTTCATCAGAAGTGTCCATACAGCACCTTATGAGGACACTGACTGGCAGAAACATAACCCTTTAAGCGGCACTCAGCACTTATCTTGCCATCTCAGCTCAGGATTCAGGATTTTCCTGACTATAAACATACCAGCTTAAACATGGATTAACCAAGAACAACACAAATCAGGTTACAGATTCTTGAATTAAAAATTGTTTTCCTAAGAAAATCATTTGTATAAGTAAGATTCTTCTCTAAACTTTTACCATGTGTCCTTGCTGCATGTCCTTGTCTCTAGAAACTATGTAACCTTGAGATAAGCAGTTGACATTTGTGTTAGTCAGTAGTTCTAACTACAATTCTCATTTTAAAGAAGAAATCCCATCCTGCTTTATTGGGAATTAGACTGAAAAAACAAGTTAAAAAAAAAAAACTTGAAAAACCTCAGCTCTGCCTCTCCTGGGTATGCTCCAAACTTTGATATTTCAATATTTCAATACCCCTTTCCTCCTTTTCCAAGTACCCATAAAAAAAGAGCCGAACCTGACAGTTACAAGGTGAGTTACAGAAAGGCAAATCAACAAGTGAGAGCTTTTAGAGACTTTTTTTTTCAAACACTTAGTTACATATATGTAAGTGAAAGCCCTTGCAGGGTTTTTTGGTTTGGCGGGTTGGTTTTTCCATGAGAGAGTCATTTAAAACTGATGGCTGGAGCAATTTTTACTTTTTAATTAAAGCTTAATGATGGCACAATGTGGTGGGGGGGGGGGGGACGGCAGCCCTGACAGCCTGATAAAAGTCATATGGATCAGTCTATCCAGAAAATACCGGTGACAATACAAAAGCAGCATGCACCAGACGGTTTTAAGTACTCATTGGGTAGTTTTCACCATTTTGTGGCCATTAATCTCAGATGGTGGAAAACCCCTAYGGCTGATTTTGGTCTCACGGCCCCGATGGTCTGAAAGCAGGAAGGTAAACAGGGAAGAAGAGAATGGTGAACTGGCAAAATAAAGCCTGTTAGTTCAAGGTTTTCGTAGAGGCAGGAAGGCAGGACATGAGCTTTACCTCTCATGCCTCATGGCATCGTGGCACAAAGCTGCGTTTCCGGGAACGCTGGTGGGAGGCTGGCAGCAGCACTTGAAACTCTTTTGAAAAGCAAACATCAGGAGGGAGATTTTACCAGCTTGTCTGCAGACAGAGGCTGCAGTCTCTCTCCACCACTCCAGCGTTAAGCAGCGAGTCCCGCGGCGGGAAGGGATGGAGGGATGGGGGTYGCGCTGCTGTGCTTCCCCCTCCTCTCTGCCGTGCGCACCAGGGCAGGCCCCGCTCCCCCTCACCTCGCCCTCCGTTTTCTCGGTGACAAAGGGGTGTGGGGGACTAATTCCTTCGGAAACATCTGCTGTCGTGTAATATCGGAATGGGGCGGCAAAAAAAGGGAAGCCGCTCACCTCAGACAGCAAGGCTCCCGAAGCGGCCGCTCCCCRTTTTCCCCGGCAGACAAAGGAGGTCTTGTCGGGGCAGCAGGCACCGCTTCCCCTGCAGCTGGCGCTGGAGGTGGAATAGCTTCCCTTGCCAGTTGTGGGCTACTTCACAGATGTCCTTTTGTTCCCCTTTCACACTAGCCACAATTTCCTCTCAAACTTTAATCCTCTCCCCGTTTCTAATGTATGCAAATGTATGCCAAAAATCAAGCTGGAGATACGAGACGGAGCAAGTTATTGGGGTGGGGGCGGGCAGGAGACGGGGAGGCAGGGGAACTGCTTTGTGCCTCTGACGTTTCCAGGACCAGGACGGCTCAGAGAAAACATCTGTGAGCAAAGAGTGACGTGTCCTTGCTATCTGCGCTGACCTGGGGGAATGCAGAGCAGCTGAATTTTTCTATGCTGCAACATTTATATTAAAAGGGTTCCCAGAGCACGGGAGAAATTGTCCCTCCGTGTTCCCTGCATCCAAGGTTTCAGCCAACCTGCCAATGGAGGCGATGCTTTCCCCCTCGTGGAATTCCTTAGCATTCCCACTTCGCCTCTCTTTCAACTTGCGCCGGCCACGCACCCGCTACCCCCAGCTATGCAGGCTGCACGAGCAGCTGTTTTGAGGAACTGGGTCTCAAAAAGCATCAGATTCATGGTCATGTTCAACGGCAGGTGAAGAACACAGTGAAATGCACAAAACATAAGCGAAATAACCCTAAACCAAACCCCCCAAAAGGTAGACGCATCACTTGTTCCTTAGGCAGGAAAATCTGATGCTGCTTCCTGGGGCCAGCCAGCGACCTGGCAGCAGGTCAGGACATGAGGGCTTGATTCAGTCRCTGGCCACCTTTACGCTGGGTAACTTGCATAGCTCCTCTACTTCCCAGCCTATAAAATGAGGCCTAGGATGCTGGAAATTATGCAGTACTTGAAGATCTATTTAGAAAAATTAGAGAGACTTCTTTTTTTTAACCTTCTCTAAGGAAACAATAGGGAAGGCAGTTATACCAAATGTTCACAACCTCTGGCTTTCCACCTTCTGAGTGAAAATAGGTTCCTAATTCTCCCAGCATAGCAGCTGAATTCCACTGCCAGCACAAGTGGGTGCAAAGCAGTTGCATTAAATGGACTTCTGTTCCCTTATCTTTGTGCAGTGCTTCGTTTTCTTCTCAAAACAGAAAATTAAGATAACTGTTAAGATTTGCAGCTCTTGGAAAGGAAGCTTCTTGTGCAGATCACATACATCTACATGGCTCTTTCTCTTCTTACTTCCTGACGGCCACTTCTCTCTGTCCTCCTTTCTTTCCTCTCACTTCTTCTATGCCTTTGGCTGACCCTCCCATCTCTGCTTCTCCTTCCATCATGTTCAATTGTTCTGTCCACTAGAGTTTCTTTCTTTCTTTCCCTCAGTTGCTATAATTTCTCATTTTCAGAAATAGGGAATGAAGGTAGGGAAAGATTAAATTGTTCCCCTGATTCAGTCATCCCTAGGAAGTCTATGATAGAGCCTGAAGTAAGACACAGCTCTCTGAATCGCACCACCATTCCCACTTCTTCCATGCATCCATTTTGATTTTTTAGACAAAAGGCATAGGCCGACTTTGTGGACAGAACAACAAAATGATGCTTTTAAAAAACTATAAATGTGAAAAATGCTTCAGATAATGATAACCAAGGGAAAGTGCCCAAGCCTAATTGCATATGCCAGACTTGGGGGAGCTAGAACTGTCAGAAAATCTAAAAATAAGTCCAAGACTGATTGTCTATTTCAATTATATGGCTCTTGCACCTATGGGAATCAATATGCTGCTCTGTAATACCTTTCCAACACCATACATGATGTTACTCTGATTCTGGGGCCTTGCACCAAGTCACTTAAGTTTGTCAGAAGGCATTTTTGAGGTATATCAGGGATTGGAGAACAGGCATGAGTATTTTTTTGGGCCTTCCTGACTCCCACTTCTACATTCTTCTAAACCTGCTACAGGCTAATAATGCCAGTCAGAACTATCATAATATTAACCAGTCTTGTTAAAATCCTGTCCACTCTATCCAGGGAAGAAACCTGTGGATCCAACACTGCCATAAAGAAGCCCACAAAATAGTTAACTGAAGCCTTGGTAGCTGCAAGGTCCACCTGAGTTACATTTGCATATGAAGGTCATAAATAAAGCCAAGATCCAGCAAATAGATATCCTCATCTTGAAACTAAGTCATGGCAAATTTCAAAATCTTGAGTGAGATTTCTGATGTCTCTGAGTCCAGCTCTTTGTTTGAAGACCATCTCCAGAGCCCTGTCTAAAATCCAGAAGACACCTCTGAAGCAACAGAGCTGTAGGGAGTAGATCTTGATGCCATTTCTGAAGGGCAGCTGAGCAATCTCTAAGCTAGTGGTTTCATGATGTTTAAGATCAGCTAAAATACCTCTATTAGTGGTGCTCCTTGTCAGCCATGGATAGGTTCTGCAGATCAGAGAAAGCTGACTGAAGATGGACATATCCACATGCATGGAGGGAGGTATAGAGTTCAAGCTATAGGTGCAGTATACATGCATTCCTGCTGTTCCAAAAGTTCTACCACTTGACCCATGCAGAATATTTTTAAACTTTATTTTTTGGCTGATAAGTATTTCAATTTTGTTTTTTTGCTGAGAGAACCTCTTTTTTTATTTTATTTTTCAGCAGGAAGGCAAATCATCTTTGAATACTGCCAAATATAACAAACATCTACAGATGGGTTGGTCTGCAGCTGGAGGCTTTAACTTTGTAGTATTTATTTGAAATATCAAAGCCAGCAGAGCAAGGCTAAAACATAGTGGGCACAATTCACAGTGTTTTGGCTCTTGAGCAAATAGCAGTTGAACTTAGAGGTTGGGGGTTTTTTTTCCTGCTGAAATGGAATTTATGCAGATGTGCTTTGCACTAAATTCATTAACAATTACATCCTGGTGCGGTTTTCACATTTTTGTAAGGGATCTGCATAAGCACTAATTAGATCTAAAACAATGTTACTGTGCAAATTACAGTGCTGATTGTTCAAGTCGCCTTACATTCTGCATCTGCTTTGCGACGATAACATAGGTGCATGCAGTACAAATGCCAGCTTTTTACATTTAGTAGAACGATTTATTTAAAAGATAGCACTCAACAGCTAATGCTGCAGTTTAAATTTCTCTGGGCTGCTTTTAGGTAATATCATAAAGTGAAATAAATAGTAATGCTAATAAGTTGCATAAACTAATTGCCATTTCATTAGTTAAGACTTATCCTCTCTGAGGCATATACACATTCCATTTGGCAACAAATACAAACTGGGTATAGCTAAATGAAAGCAGTGCTTTACAAAGATTGCATTCTCACTTGAATGGGGGAGGAAGGGGAGTGAACATCTCAAATCTATTGCTTCAGACCATGAAAATGAAATCATGGACTCACTTACTCAACTTCAGTTCCAGATTGTACATGGCAGTGGAAAGTCACTAGGAACGTAATCTATTTTTAAAGAAACATTGTAGTGATTTAGTATCTTTGTCCTCATTCCATCTGTAGTGTCCCCAAACGTAATAAGACAGTATTAAGCTTTAAAGACACTTTAAAGACAAAGAGCTAAACTCAGTTATTTTGCTGCCTTCCTTATGAATTTTAGTGCAAGCTGAAAAGCATGAAGAAAGACTAGAATTGGGTCCAAGATGCCATAACGACATTCATTTATGYCATGAATGATATTGTTAACCCAAATTCACTTTCAGAAGGTGTTATCCATAAAGATTTCCTTGCCTCCCAACCAGCTATGCCTTCTCTCCAATACTAATGAAGCATGTAGCTGTGCCTGGCAGTGTCTGAGTATGCATGATGTCCCAAGCCTTCCTCACTGGTGGGAGCAGTGCCACAAGGCTAATGCACGTGCACGAATTCAGGGGCACCATACTTGCTCTCGCTCTGGTAATCATTGCTTTCAGGGAGGACAACCATTCTTCCCTGATCAAATGAAGCCTTTGGGAAAGGGCTGGGTAAACTGCAAGAATTTTTCAAGTTCAGCTCCCTTACTGAACAAAGTCAGGAAGAAGAACGTGGTCCGGGGGGACACAGGTTCCCACTGCACAGCTACGAGAGCATGAAGGACCGCCTCTTTTCACCTGGCTTCCTACAGCTGTGATGGAAAAGTGGGGTAAAATGAAAACATGAGATTTTTTTTCCAGGTAAATATTGGACAAATGTTATCAGTCCAAGAGAACCACCTGTAGTGACTGAGACAGGAGGTCCAGCCTCCTTTCCCCAGAAGAGCCATGGGCTAGAAGTACCATGTTTATTAGATCCTCATTTTTTTCCTTGTTCTCTGTTTACTTGTGCTTGAGGACTCCTGTTCATATATCCACTTTAGCTCTTCTTGAACAAAACAATGTTCATCTTACTTTTGTATTCATACACATCATATGAGGAATAACAAAGTAGACTAGGACTCTTCAGCCTGGAAAAGAAGGGGAAATGATAACTGTATGAAATAATGAGTGGTGTGAAGAGGGTGTATAGGGGTGGATTGTTTATTGCCTCTTCTGTTACAAGAACTACACTGTCAGAGGCAGGCTCAAAATAAAGACAGAAGATTCACCACCTTTACATGTGGTTTAGCTGGAGAATGGCTAGCTACAGGAGGTTAAAGTTTATACAGGTTTAAGAAGCAACTGGACAAATTTATAGAAAAAAAAAAATCCACGGAGGACAATTAAACACCAGGGCACCACCTCTGGCTCAGAAGGTTACTGAACTGCAAATAGCTGGAGGCCAGCAGGAGTACTTTGTGGGGCATTTCACTATGTGCTTCTCTTGCTCTTATACTCTTCCCTAGCATATATTTTTGGTCACTGCTTGAGACAAAATATTTGACTAGATGGACATTCAATCTGACACAGTGTRGCCATTCTCATGTTCTTCATACACTACTATGTCAACCACTGAACTTCAAATACTGACTGCACATAGTGACTTCTGTCTCATCTGTAAAGACAAATATTTTAGGCTTAAAAAGCAGGTGTTGTTTTGATTACACTGTGGAGAGCATTCACACCAGCCTATTCTGGAATACTTCTTTTAAACACCTTGTTAGCAGGCTRTTCTCTGCTAAGTTCTCCCTATGGTGGAGAGAGGGAGTTCCTGACCAGGAGCCCAGCAACGGGCAGATTCTTCCGGCAGAGCCAGATGACATAGCGGGAGGCAATGACCACAGATTATGGCTTGAGAGGTCCAAGCTGAACATTAGGAAAAAAATTTCCCTAAGAGGGTAGTGTGGCCCTGGAACAGGTTACTCAGAGCTGTTGTGGTACCTCCAGCCTTGGACTCAGCTAGACAAAGCCACAGCCAACCCAATCTAGCACTGGTGACTGTACAATGTTGAGCAGGAGGCTGGACGAGAGACCTCCGGAGGTCCCTTCCAACCAACATTTCTGTGATTCCTTCTGGAGGAGTCCCTCTCTCTTCCCTGGTTAGAAAGAGAGCCTTGGAAGCCTGTCTTTATTAGGTTAACATTCACATTCCTGAATATGCCTCGGTCACATTTTCAGTAGTCTTCAATGCCTAAATCTTGCTGACTTTCGTGAGCAGGGCTATCAACATGCTTAATCTCTTTGGATTTAGGCTCTGTAGTCACTCAGACATAAATCTTATATGTATGTTTCAAATATAATAGGAAGTAGGAGTAATATTAAAATAAAATGAAATAGTAGTATATTTTAATGGCAGGCACTTTTTTGCTTATTTTATAAAAGTGCAGTAATCTCCTAAATTTAATTAAGCCAGGCTGAGAGCATGAAGAAAGGGTTCTTTAGCATAAATGTCTTTGAAGTTTCCAGAGGAGAGTGAGGTATATAACTCTGAATAAGGGGATCCCACAAGATTTCACTCTGCTGAAATTAAAGTGCATGCTCTTACCTCAGGGATTCTATTTCTATCATCTCCAGGGTATTAGGTTTGCAGCACGTGCTGCTGTGAGTTATGCTGCATTGCCCAGACAGGTCAAAAGGACAGAGAAAGAGAGAAGATCCAAATAATCTGTAGGAATATGTTGAACTGCAGGACAGGAGTATTTGCATTTTGGTCTCTCTCTACCTATGCACTGTAGGACATTTTCACTGTGAAGGCTCACATCCTACTCTGAACAGAACTCAGTTATTATTTTCCTCATTTCACAGTTTGTACCAGGTCAGTTCTTGCAGAGGTGGGAACAGAATCCCAGTTTCTCACATGGCAAATTTAGTCACTTTTTCTAGCTATGAGATTCTAGCAGCTGCTTTCCTTTAATCAAGAAGAGACTCGGGATCCTGGTTCTCCAGTACATTATTGATGCCTTGCCAAATGCTTGCGGAATCTATCACTTAAATCTTTATCAAACCTCCTTTAGTAGCTGGTCTACATAAAATACATCAGTT
This sequence comes from Apteryx rowi, assembly GCF_003343035.1. Taxonomy (NCBI): domain Eukaryota; kingdom Metazoa; phylum Chordata; class Aves; order Apterygiformes; family Apterygidae; genus Apteryx; species Apteryx rowi. The sequence goes on along the minus strand of NW_020447386.1, from coordinate 1,750,503 downwards.
GCTTCTCTAAGTAGTATTTATCTGATAAGGTAACTGAAAGTTTGCAGTTCAAACCTGGATGACATGCTCTTGTCTCTTCAGTTTTCCTTTTTTTAAGCCTTCTGCTTACATAATGAAATAACATCCTTAACATAATTTTGCCTCGAAACCTGTGCAAATCTATCCATTTGTCTAGTTGGTGAAGAGAAGCGAAGCTGTTTGTGTTTTGGTCACTTGTCGCATATTTTGATTGCTGGTGTCACACCTTGACAAACCTGAAAGGTGAGAAGCACGATTCCTTTCTGCTACATGGGCCACATTTATGTTCACGGACTTCTGTTGTTGTTACCAATTTGTTTTATGTAAAAAGTACCCATTTCTGGAGGATTATCCTAGCTCAAAAAAATCTTCTTGAGAACTAATTATTGCAACAGCGTTGGGGTGTTTTCATCAGCTCCCTGGAAAAATCCAGTTATTACCATCAAGCAGTGACAATGCGCCCATATTGTAAGGTGGCAGAACTCTTGTGTCATGAATGTAATACAAAAACATTTGTCTCCAGCTCAGACACATTCTGTCAGAGCATCCTCAGCGCATCTCTCCTGAGGAGTCAGATTTGACACTTGGAATGGCTGGCTGTCTACTCATCCACCCACTTGTTCTCAGGGTTTTTCTTTGCCTAGCAGGAGTGGGTACAGGGTTCACCGAGAACCCGGAAAGTAGGCTATTAAGTGACCTAGATTATTGCAGGGGGGTTTCTATTTCTGTTTTTCTTGACCTATGTGCTTATGTTAGTTGTTTTGTCTCCAGGGCAGGATAGATCCAGCAGGAAATCTGGTAGGGGGAGTAGAAGATGTATTAAGGAGAGTGGGCTGTCTAGAGAGAGAAGATGATGGTGAATAAAAATAATGGACCCGAGGAATAACTGGAATATAAAAATGCAGTTGAAATCCAATCCTTTCTTATGTTTGTGGCTTAACATGTGTCAGTTGGCACATTAACAGTAGCATATGGGTTGCTCTGATGTGAGTTACTGCATACAGTATGTTATGTTCAGGCCTAAAATGTGTAATTCTTTTGGATTAGTGTTGGCAGATTTCAGTGTGCAGCGTACAGTAAATGTTCATAAATTTAATATATTTATAAGCTTTTCTGTGGAGCTCATTGCTGTCTGATCTGAAAACCTCCCAAGCAGCTCTGCAGTGCCCAGTATTGATAACTCTGACTTCCTTTTTGAGGTAGGGACTGCTACAGAGCGTCTGCCACAGAGTAGACCCTAGACGCCTCCCGAGTCCCAGCCCCAGCTCTTCTTGATGTTGCTACAGGGAACCCCTTATATCACTGAAGAAAGTATGGGTTCGTTGGTGAGCTAGTGGCAGGTAATCTAGCTTTAGTGCTTTCTACCATATGCTTCCTCTGGGTACCACAGCTGAAGTCAAGTACCTTCCAAACTACTTCCTTGCATCTCATCACACCGCCCTTACAAAACCAAGTCTGACTACAGAGGATGCAGCTTGCAAGTGTCGGGTTTTTTTAGAGCACATGAACAAATAAGGACATTCCACACTAGCCCTATCCAGGCCCCAAACAGGAATCAACGCTTGTCCGGAAACCAGGTAGTCAGGTTCAGTCTTGCTCCCTGGCTCCCACCCCACTGAGGGATGGCAGGCAGGTGCAACCAGAATGGCCTTACCTGCCCCTGACCAGGGGGTAAGGAAGGTCTCAGAGAAAGAAACAGCAATGTTGGAGTAGCTAATGTTTTTGAAATAGAAGAACAGAGGCAAATCATTAATTTCTTTAAAGCTGATTCCAGTGCAGCCTGTCTGTTCCATTCGCTGAAATTATTGCTCATCCCATGCTCTCAGTGAAGTGGGAAAGCTCTGGCTGGGGCCAGCTCCCTGAGGTTTTTGTCCCATCAGCAGAAGGCTTAAGTATCATCAGGAGAACAAAATCATTGGCAGAGTATATCTTGAAAGCACGACACTATTGCTCAGCCTTGCAAAATGTTTGTTCATTTGGCTGGGGCAAGGAATATTTTCTGGAGATATGCATAACATTTTTTCAGCCTCTTGCTAAAACTGGTCAAATTGACTTTTGTGCTTGGGAAATGCACGTGACTCCATGTTGGGCTGGCCACTAGTGGTGACTGAAGTAGAAGGAAATCTTTTACAAAATGGAGAATCGTAAAGGTGTTGCTTTGCTTCTGCTTAGGGCTTTGCTCTTTAGCCTGCTTAGAAGATTTGGTATTTTTTTTATAGTGATGAAATGCATACATTATTTTTTTCTGTTCTGAAGACCACCTGTACCTGTTCACCTTCAAATCCTTATTGTGACTGTCTAAACTGATCTGAAGACAGATTTCTCAGGATTATTTAAAGAAAAAGAAGCAACCAAAAAGTGGTACTTTCAATGAGTTTTCAACTACAAAAACTTGGGTTCTCTTGGGATTATTTAAGAAGGAAAAAGAAAGTCATTTTTATTGTTATTTCTACGAGGAAACTAAAAACTCCTTGTCCATATTAAGACAGACAAATATGCAGTCGTTGGCTGACTTGAACAGCATTGACATGGGCCAGTTTTTACATCAGTGGCCTATCAGCTAGCTCTCACCCYGCTGTAAACAGGAGTAAGATTTTACCCCCAGCATGGGTCGAAGCCTCCAGGCACGGAGGAAATGGCTCTGGCCTTCTCCTGGGACCCCAGGTGCATGCGGCTACCTGCAAATGGGCAGTCATTGCTTTGTGAGAGTTAATCTTGCTCTTGTTCATTGTTATATAGACTTAAATAACCCCAACTCTCGGTAGCCAACCAAAGCAGCATGATGTCTTTTTAGTGCAAGTCTAGCAAGTTGGCACCTGTTCTCCATATTTAGTTTTCTCTCTACCTCCAGCATGAGGCTTCATACATTCCTCTCTGATGGCATTCACTACTCTCGCTTCTCCCATCATTTATTGAATTAAAAAATGAAACTTACCCTGGCACTCACTGGACACATTAGTCACAGAACTGGCACATGCAACCCTAAAAACCACACTGGAGCAAACCTTGTGTGCCTGGGAGGGGACCCAACAACCTCGGCTCTGGTGGAAAGGGCATCCACGATGCTCTTGCAGTGCACCCCTGAGCCAAGGTAGGAGCTGGGAAGACGGGGTATGAAAGCCTCCGCTCCCCTGCAGATGAACTTGCCCATCAGCAGGCTGTCTGCACTCGGCGATGGGCACACGAGCCCTGCTGGGGAAACGGTGCCAATCGCCAGCCCCCGGGCTGCTGAGCCGTGGGGAAAGGCATTGATCGAGACAGAGCAGAGCTGCACACGGGCCAGGAATGTGTGCACAAACGCTGGCATGCGCAGAAGAGCAGAAACGCTGACAACGGCAGCCCCCTCGGGTGCTCACCAGGAACGCACGGAAAGGTCCCTCCCATCAAAACCAAGGCAGAGGGCAGCCCGTTTTCCTGTTTCTCGCAGTTGCATCACTTGCACAGTCATTAAGTTCACAAGGTGACGTACAGGCAAAAACACCATGGGCGAAATCGAGCCCAAGAGAACAGACAAACTCTCTCTGTGGCTCTGGAGTTTATTTAATTCTGGGTATTTAACTGCAGTTTAATATTGAAGTGTTGATAAAGAAAACAGAATTCAGAGAAGAACCTACAAACGCACAGGGGTTTGGAAGTACTAATTCTGAGGGAAATGCTAAAGAGCAAAGTAGAAATCAGATATGTCAATTAAATTTAGGGCATAAAACTGCTAATATTTGAAAAACAGAGGATAAAACAGAAAAGGAATTCTTGACTCAGCAAGCTGAGCAGCAACCCAGACTAATGACATGAAACTAGCAGAAAACAGTGTTTTCCCAGAGAAACTGGTAAAAACATTGTTATTTTTACTTAAGACATGACCAAACATAAAAACCCCAACAACCTAGACTGGGCAAATCATTAGAAATGGAATAATCCTGCACTTGTAGTAGGACAGATGGACAGGGATGGGATGATTTAATACACCTTGTCTAGCTCTAATTTATTATTCTAACAGTAGAAAATCAAATTAAGTTATTGCTAAAGTAGTTATTTTGCTACTTTAGCTTTTGGGTTTTCAAAAGTTTTCTTTCTCTCCGTTGAAACTTCCTGTGCTGAGTGTTTAACCACTCAGTGCTTTAAACCAGTTTGTTTACTTGAAAGCTTGAGCAAAACCTCTTTTTTCAGTCAAAAGAATGGAGTTAGTCTTACTAGTACACATACTGAAAGTGGTTGAAATGGCAAGTAAAAATGTCTCCTGACATGCAAACTATTAATAGTTTTAGTGTGTATGTGTCTATGGACACATCAAAGTCCTGGTGCGCCTGCTTGAAGTTCCCAGCTGTTCCAGTACATCTACCTGGCTACTGCAGGGCATTAAACATAGCCAGTAGATGTGTGTGTGTATTGTGGAAAAAGTGTAAACATTTTTATGTGATGATTTCACATATAGCTGAGTGGGTAGCACTTACGTAGAAGACTCGAAAAACAGATGATTAAAGTCCATTTTTTCTTCATACAGAATGTGCGTGTATACAGGCACATGTGCACATTCACAAAGCAACATAAGCACTGGTGTATGAGGATGCACAATGTATAGCAGCTGTTTATGGTATTACGGTTTCAGGATTTTAGCCTCTCAGTAAGAACTTATGTACATTTTTTTTCTTCCCTTAAAAGAAGGGAAGAAGGTTGGGTCAATCTGTGATGAGGTAAGGACAGAGATTAAGTTTGCGGTGGGTTTTCTCTCCCCTCCTTTTCTTGTGAGAATGGCATAAAAAGGAGCCTCCATATTCCTCTCCCACATGCTGTCCTGAATTTCTCTCCTTTCCTCAACACTTAACTTTTTCTTGGAATGCCTTTACGTGCCAGATGACAGTGAGTTACTGTGCTAATTGCTTTATTCTTCAATAAGGACATTTACTATACCAAACTCCTACAATACTTATGTGTAAATTAGAATTTGGCCTTGGAACAGCCCTCTTTCAACAATTAACAAGCTTTCTTGAATGGATAGCTTTACAGATAAAAAGGCTTTGTCTTGGAGAGTTTTTTCATTTAGCTTTCTTTTTTCAGCTTTAATAGCTGTTTTCACCCTTATGTACTCATCACACAGGGTATGAAGACTAATAAATCACCAAACAGCTCTCATTTATTACTAAATATGCAGTCAGATCTATTCTACGATACAGAATTATGGAGCCCCACATATAAATTCCCTTCTTTACTTAACAGTGTTCTTCAAATATATGAGCTGAAGTTTTAGACAAATGTTTATCAACCTGTCAGCTATGTTGAACAGTGTTGCAGCTGCATGACAATCACGTAGAGCCATGGGGAGTAAAAGAGGAACTTACCACTTATTTCTTTTTGCCCAGAGAAGAAATGATAATTTTAGTTATACTTTGCTCGCTTGCAACAATAAAAACAAAACGAAGCCACAGAAGAAAACTGTCATGTTACACCCCTTCCATCTGGCCTGTGCTACACACCCACATATCCCGTCATTCTACAAATTAATCTTTCACACATTTTTTAACAAAAAAAAGTGTTAATGTTATAGAAGAGAAAATAAGGTAAACAGAGAGCTGTGTAAAAATACATTAACATTAAAATATGGTGGCAGTTATGGATTTTCTTAATTGAATAGGAGAGTAAATATTCACATCAAATCAATGCCAATGGCATGCAAATTAAAGCTACATTAGGGCAGCCTTGATATAGGCATTACCATTTTTGACACTTCTGTGATTTAAAATAAAGTGCAGAGTTTGTTCGTTAATTTTTTCCTCCCTTCTTTATGTTATTTTTGAGTGGGTAATTTGCCATTACAGAGCAAAATCCTCTCTCCTGTGCCCTCTTATGTTATGCTACCTTATTTTTTTCTTTGTATAGGGAAGGCCCTGTATACACTGGCTCAGTTTAATTTAGGGTTAATACTGCACCCCTCCCTGCTGCAGGAGAGGGCTCTTTGGGCAGCTGCCTCCAGGTCATATCTGGCCATTTGGCACAACCAAATAACCTGCTGAAAGAGTCTGAGGAAACGTACCTCTGATTCACCACGCTAGGACCTACAGACGCTCCCATCTCCTAGTTCTGCTTCTAGACCTCCCGCTAGATATTTCTTTCACCCAGTTCCTACAAAAATTGCTTAAAAAAAAAAAACAAAAAAACTCCACAGGCCCTGTCACCACAAGGAGGGAAAACCTGTCAGGTGCTCTTAGAAGCTGCCTGGCTCCGTAGGCAAGAATATGAGGTGCAAAGCTCACTGCCTGGCATGAAAATCAACTCCACTGGGAGGGAGGGAGGGATGGAGGGAAGTGGGACCAATGGATCTATACGGGATAGAGATGAAGGAGTGCATGAATGATATGATGCCAGCAGTTGCTGCGTAGAAGTTTTACCATTGTGGGGATAATGCAGATATTTCCTCACAAATAACTGGAGGGAAGTTCAGCCCTTGCTCTGTGAGGCAGCAGTAGTGTCATACATGTGCAGCCTGAGTTCCTACAGCATTTAATTTAGTCTGGAAACTTATCTCTTCTCTGGCAATTTTTCAGTCCTCATCAGTCACTGATGTTTTTGCATGCTGTCTCCAGCTTTTATGAAGACAGGTCCACAATTACACCACAGTGCCACCCAGAACAAGCTGAATGTACACACTAGCTCATGCAGTGCTCAAAGCAGTCAGGGTATGACTCAAAGCTCTCGTGCAGGAAGGAAGAGTGGCCCTATTGATTAGAGAAAGCAGGTTAGCCAAAAAGCAATACCAGACCCCCAACTCGACTGTTCACCCGCCATTCATAGGGACTCTGGAGGTGCTCCCTAAAATCAACCACAGCAACTACAAGGGCCAACTGCATGCCTTGGAAGTGGCTCATCAGAGTCCACACAAATGGTGAAAAGAGTTGTTTGCTGCTGCCAGGACAGCAAAACTGCCACAGCTTAGCAGGCTTTAGTGCAAAAGAGAGTCTGTGAACCTTTGCTTTAGAGGGCACAATGCTAAATTGGGTGACGAGGAAGATGAGGATGGAGGGGTCTGTGACACCTTTCCTGCTTTGTCCTGATGAGCCCCACCTCTCTCACTAAGACTGATTTGATGGGGGAGATGGGGGCTAGGGACTGCAAAAGCTTATGTTTTTGGTTTAAGTGACCACCTTGTACTAAAGGAAGGAGCTCAAAAGCTGCACTCAAAGCTTCCCATAGGCAGTGAAGACTATGTTTATATACATAAAGGTATCTAAATAGATGTCTTTCAGTTTCCTTCTCTTTACTCTGTAATTTCTTCTAACCTTAGTTTTATCTCTGACTCCTTTCATTTTTTTTCCTCATCCTCCTTTTCTTTCTACTTAACTCTTCTTTCCACCTCCGTCCCTCATCTTTTCCTATTTCTGGTGCTCTCCTTTACATTTTTTCTTCCCTATGCATTCCCAGGTTGGTGGGGGTTTGGGGGATTTTTCTCTTTGCTCCAGGGAAATAAGAAGGGGACTTCAGAGTTAGTAAGCCATGGTGCTGAATCCTAATAGCAGCCTGACACTTATTTACTGCTTAACTTTGGGGAAATTCACCTCATGCTCTGTATCTGCTTTTTAATCTGAAGAGCAGGGATGATAAATATCAAATGCAAGGACAGTTGGCTATAATAGTTAATGGCTGCACAACACTTTGCATATCTAACCATTATATCTGATCTTCACCACTAGAAACACTTAGAGCTCCTGCCACTGTCACCAAGACTGTACCTGAATGTGATGATTAATGAGCTTATAGTAGTATTTTGCTGTTGAAGTTAATGTTGCTTCCTGAGGACAGTGTGCCTGATGAGAGAATTTGCAGCAGTCCATACACTGTATCGATTCGAAATGCCACTGTATGTTTTAATTAGCTTCTAAGCATTAAAAATTTGTGCTGGAAATTAAAATGGCACATATGCTTATGCAGCAAATGTACATACCAAAAAGGTGATCATTAGGCAAAGTTATCAACTTCAATGCTGAATCGCCACTGGCAGTTAAAACACATCTTTGTGGCAGTTAATATATTTCCATGGCTTTTCTTTTTTGTTAGTTTTATGCCAAATATCCACTTAGATCTGTTTTCAGGCCTTGAGGAATGTATTTCTTCACCCACACTATCTTTTGAGATAGTGATGAGATATAACACGTTATAAAAGATTAATTTTGAGGAATCGTGGTTTAGAAGTAAATCCTAGGGAGCAGACTCCATTGAGGCTGGTGAGAAAGCATTGTGCTGGAATGAAACTCTGTATTGTCAGCAGTCCTTTATACTGCCAGACGGTCTCTACTAAGTCATTTTTAAGGTGCTCATTACCACAGTATGTAATTATTTCATAATCTGTATTGTATTTACTCTCCAGTGTTAGGCTATTAATGGACTGGCTGAAGAAACCTCATAATCAGTAGCAGTTATTTTTAAGAACTCACAAAGGACAAGGAGGGTGCTCTATCCTTAAAAGAGGATGAAAAGGGGGAGCCAGAGAATTACAAGCCAGTTATCAAACTTCATTCCTCAAAAAAAAATAGAACAAATAATAAAACTTTTATAAACACCCAGAAAACACCTAGAAGACACCAGAGATGAACGACAGTCCACACTGATTTATCACAAATAAACCATGTTAAGAAAATCTAACTGCTTTCTGAGACAGGTCAAGAGGCCGTGTGTGGAGGGGAAAGGTAATAGATATCATATCTTGCACTCAGCCAGGCTGTTCACATTGTCTTACCTGATGCACTTGTGAATAAACTAGGGAACCTGGTTAAGATGAAACTAATTTGCAGTTGCAGGACTGGGTGGAAAGCCGTACACACAGAATCAGTATCAAAGATTCACTGCCAAACCAAAGGGATATATTTGGTCCAGTTCTGCAGGTATCTGTCCTAGATTTGACTCATTTTTTTCATTAACAATATGGATAAATGGATCAAAAGTACAACTCAAATTTGCAGATGACACCAGCTTGGAATGAGCTGCAAGCACATTGGATGAAAAGATTATAATTCAAAACGGTTCTGACAGATTGGAAAATGATCTGAAAAGGTTGGGTGCATAGCAAATAGGATGAAAGCAAAATTCTCTGCTTAGGTAGGAATAATCAGCTGTGTAAATATAGGATTCACAGTAAGGGAAGGATGTGGACCAGACAGACAGAATTTAGAAGATGAAAACAACGAAGCAAAATCTGAAAAACATGACCTACAAGGATCATGTAGGGTTGTTTAATCTAAAGAATACCAAACTGAATGAGATATGGTGGCTGACCTCACATGCATAAGGTATGGTGTAAAGAAGAAATAAACTCTTCTGCATAGCCACTCTGAGCACAGCAAGAAGTAATGAACAGGTTAGATTTGCTGCAGACACCAGGAAAAACTTATTCTTAAAAAGGATAGTTAAGCACTAGCATAGACTGCCGAGAAGGACTGTGGAATATCCTTCAGTGGAGATTTTCAAGAACAAACTGGATAAGCGTTTGTCAGGACCAATACAGATACAGATGATCCTGTTTCAGACAGGGAGGTGAACTACGTTATCTCTCGAAATTCATTCTATCCTATTTTTTTGTGATTTCTACATTATCCATGGGAGGTATAGAACTATTTTGTGCCTCAACTTCATATGAGCAAGATAGAAGTATCAGAGGCCAAATTAGACAAATTGATGAAAATGACAGGCACTGAACTTGGCTGTCTCAAACCGATAATCACTAGAGGTTTGCAACTCATACAATTTATCATCTGTGCCTGCTTTATCACCAAAAGCAGATATTTGCCAATCATAATGTGAAAAAAATCAGATATTGTTGTCATGACTAAATGCTCTTAAATGCATTTAAAGCATTACAGACTAGGTAAATGTAAATATTTAAAATATTTAAAAACAGTAGAAGAAGAGATTGAGGAAGGAGAGAAAGAGAGACGGTAGAACAGTGACATTGTGCAAGTTAGTTTAAATAAAGAATCTTATCAAATCTACTGACTACTTGTTCACATCTGTCCAAATATAACTTATGCCATATGTCCTACTATGTAAGTCAGCTTGGAGGCAGGACACTTCCCTAAGCAGCAATTCACTTCCTGAGTCTGCTGTATCTTGCAGAGAATAGAGAGATGAAGAAAATGATATGTCGCTGAAATAATCTCAGAAATAAACAAAATAACCTTCTAAAAGCCTGTGGGAAATAAAAATCCTTTCTCTTCTCTAACAGCACGGCTAGCTGAATCTTTTGTCATGTAATGTCTTAGGAACCGTATTCACAGTGATACTGTTCTCACAATAAGCTGCCTTCAAAGATATCAGATGCTTCAGTTTTACTTCAGCTTTTCATTGTTTGTCAGAGTGGTAAATACCCTCTTGTAGGTCTCCTAAGTGACCATACTCTTATTACGGAAACATAGCTTACAGCTGCAAACTCTCTGTTCCTGAACCGGGTTAGACTCCCAGGTATGGCCAGACGGTCCCTTTATCAGCTCTTTATCGTTCTCCGCGGGCTTTTGTGCTCACCTTGGGAAGCAGGGGAGGGAGGGCAGACACAGCTGGAGTGAGGCAGAGTACTTCGTAACTGAATGTTTCCCATATTCTCTCTAAGTGCTACGGACTGGAGCATTCAGGAGTAGTCTAAGATAAAAATATTAAAATCAAAATCCTGTTTCAGATACCAGAAGCCTCCTTATGGCTCTAAGAGTTTAATTTTCATTTAAACAACAATAAATACAGGCATAAGGGTTTAAGATGAATTATGTAAGCCCTTTAGCCATAGCCATTACATTCTGCCACAAAAATGAGCTGCTGTTCTCACTTTGTTTTATGGGCTCAGTGTAGCCTGTTGTTATTGTAGCTGCCAAATAAAAACCAGCAAACCATGCAAATGAAAAAAAAAATCTTTTATGCTTTCATAGTCTTAGGATAAACTGGCATGTGCAGTTTTAGAGGAGCATTTTTCTCCAGTCTGTATTGTTATGCCTCTGTCTTTGGAGTCTACCTGAGTGGAGGGAGAAGCCAAGAGCTTTTCAGTCTGGCCCTTCAGTCAGCTTGGACAGGGAGAGCTGCTGTCTGTAGGGATGAGATCTGCTCTCCACTCTCTAACTTCAACTCACCAGCAAGAAAACACAAAATAGCTTCTTGATGTAATGCAGAAAGGATGGATTATGGATCCTTTCATAAACCTGGAAACTCCTCTTGCTTTTAAAAATAATAGGTTTTCCACTTCTAACTTCTCTCAAGCCTCCTTGTTCCCTAATAGGAGAAAACACCCCATGATTTTCTCGGAGCCATGTGTTTCCCTATGGTCTGTGGCACCCTGTGAACATGCCAAGAGAGAAACACATGCAAAGTAATCAGGACAGAGAACAGCGGCTAAAGCAGAGTAATAGAAGCCTACAATTCCACATACAAATACATGTGACAAAATGTGCACCAGCAGGCTTTAAGGTGTGCAACTCACAGCACTACGTGAAGAGGAAAAAAAAAGGAGAGCCAAGAAGAAATCAAGAAAGGGACAGGATCTTATTCATGAAAGGTAAAAAATGGGAATGTACAGTAAGCACAAGCAAATGTACTTTCAAGCTAACTACAGCAGAGCACAACGACTGTGTTAAAGGCAGGATCTCTTGTTGAGAGTATTAGCATATGGACTAATATATTACATTTACCTCATAACTTTACTGCACTGAATTGAGGTTCCAAGATTTTCTCCTTCACCTTTGCTATGTCTTGTCTCTTTCTTTTGTCTGTCTAGCTCTATTTTAGTAGTCACATTCACTGGTGATAACATTTTATATTTTGTACTTCCTAGTGGGAGCTATGCTGGATTCTGACACCCACTCTTGTGCAGAGATTTTTACATATTTTTTTTTTTCTCTTCCACCCGTTTTACACAAGATGGTAACATATGGCCTTGGGTGATTAAATGATTTAGTGAATGAACTGAGCTGAAAGAGCAGGCTGATTGGAAGAAGACAGCTTCTGTTTAGGCATAAATGTCTTTGTAATCTGTAATGATAGGAAAGAAATTACAGAAAAAAGCATGAGACAATTTAATTGGATTTTGGTTAAATATTGTATTTTTCAGGTCTGCTTTAAATATAGTGAAATAACAGTATAGCAGCCATTACTTATTTTTTTGTTTCTACAGCACACCCTTCTAGAAAGGACATAACCCCCCCCCCCAACGAGCACAGCTGTGTACACCCACATACAATGTATAAAGAGGGAAAAACTAAGCAAGAAGAAGTTCCTTCCTTTTGTAAAACTAAGTTGGACTTTTATTTATTCATTAATTTTTGAACAATGCAATCCTACAGAACTTTGTGTTCAGTCATGATACTAATTGAAAAGACCTCCACTTTTAAACTTTCTAATAATTAATCCCATTACAGTACATAGCAGGCAGTATGCAATCTCAATAGGAACTGCAAATGGTTTTGTGGAAGAAGACATCCTCTGAGCATTTTCACCCAGTAAATTCTCTGCCTCTCCAGGGTGCCAGGGCATTAATTGATAACCACTCCTTGCTCTTTTCCTTTGGTGCATTACAATTTGTTTCTCTGGTCTTTTTGAACTTTAGGTCTCACATTTGTTATACGTTTGGGGAAATACTTTTGTGTTCTTGTGAACTGGAGCATGGGGTGGCACACAGAGTGGGTCTGTCCTGGACTAAACATCTGTTCTGTTGTTGACCGGAGTTCTGGGACAATGGACTTGAGCAGCCAGGTGTTCCTACGCTAAAAATTCAAAACCAATTCATGTGTATCCAAAACAAGCCATCTTTTGAGAGAAAACATTTATATTCCAGTTCCAGTGATGAGGTACATATCATTAATACTCAACAAACAAATTCAACTGAACTCCAGTTTAAGTCTTCACTCACAGGGCCAGTTCCATTGTTTATGATCAAATTTTTATGAAGAGCCTTGAAATTGTTTCAGGACATAAGAAAGAGGTCAGTGATCTCAGTAGTTTTCCCCTCGTGAAGCAGCAGCCGTAGCTTAAAGCTATACAAATCTACGCTCCAGAAAAGGACAGCTGGACCCACAGACAGTGTATCAGTGGTGCTTGTCCTCAACTTGCAGGATGAATGCTAGTAGCCATCAGATAGAAAACTTCAGCACATGGTGCTCCTTTTCCTCTACATAATAGAATTTGAAAGGGCAGAGACATTTTTGGCCCACGCGCTAAGAAAAGCTCTTAGCTGAGCATATACTGATGGCTTATCCAGCATAACTAGGGCTGATAAGAATTACTGATCCAGTCAGACTCTGGCACAATAAGATGTACATTTAGCCAATTCATGCAAAGGCTGTATTATATTATCTTGGCACTCCCCCAGAACTGGTTCCCCAGAGAGAAAAGTCAGTTCCATAGTGACATCACTTGAACCTCAAGTGTGATGACAGCTCCAGAAACTATTTAACTTATAATTTTTCTGAAAACCAGACTGCCATTAATTAAGTTTCACTTCAACTTAAAAAAAAAAAATCAAGAGTGCCATGATCACAAGTCTTGATTTTCACTTCTCTGGGATACATAACCCTGAAGATATTTGCTGCTGTACCTCCAATCCTATCAGTCAAAGCATTCTGGGAGACTTCTTAATTTACAAAGGGGGTACCCACTTTCTGTTGTCTTATCAATCAAAACAGCAGTAGTGCATATAGGTGATGGTATCTGGTCCAAAATAAACTATATAGGGCATAAACCCAAAACATATGGCTACGAATGAACGGTTTCCACTGTTGCTTTGTTTTTTGCACAAAAACCAAAGTGGATGGAATTAATAGTATTTAGTACAGCACTGCTTGACAATTTGAAGGAAACATAGAAAATTGTGTTATAGGAGGGACAAGAAGGAGGTATTAAGGGCCAAATTTGCGGCAGGTTCCACAATATAACTGCAAGGTGTTAACATTTAAATGTGTGGCTTTGGACTTTAACTTCACGCAGTCAGCTTTGACTTTTGTCACGTCACACTCTTCTCCTCGACTCTCCTTAGTAAAGGTTTCCAAGAACATATAGTGCAATTCAAGCTACCGAAATGAATGCAATGTACATACTTCAAGGCTCAGAGGCAAAGTTGGCATCTGCAGTGCAACTTGGTACATATTAATCAATCTCTTGAAGATGACTTTATCTCCATCTTTTATTATTGTGAACAGTAACAAACAGTATCGGGAGACTCACCACACAAGTCTTTTTAAAAAAGGCTATGAAACCTTGAAGTTCTATCAGGAGCGCAGAGGCAAGCGGAAAAGATCTGGAGCAGAACCTCTACTGAGCTGCAGGCGCTCCCATAGCACCACATTGCAATGTCAGCGTTGGTTGTGAGCCAAAGGCCTTCAGGCTTGCTTGTTGCCTGGAGGATATAAATGAGAGTCAGCAGGTGCAAAGGTGCAAGAAGTGCAAAATTGCACGATGTCTTCCCGAACTGTGTTTATGCAGTAAATGAGATTCATTTTTTTCCACACTAAACTGAGACCATTTTTATTTTCCTTGGCTTATGAATGTTCTTAGCTCAATTTTTGTGTGTGTTCTCTACAGTACCTTGGGATGCCTGAGGTGATTTATAAATATGTGTAGAGACCAGGTGTATTGCCAGATGTTTATGTCCCTTTACAACTAGGCTTCACAATCTCTTCTGATGGAACACCCATTTTATATATTTTTTTTAATAGAGGATCAACTTGACTACAGGGTATTTGTGAGTTTTCCAGTGTAGGAGTTTTTCTTTATTCACTTTTCTATCATCTTATTTCCATGTTTAAAACAATGCTAAGTCTTTAAACCGTTCTAAGTACTCTTTTAAAATTAGAGTTCCTTTCACATAAAAAAATTGCAGAGAAATGTCAACAGTTCCAGGTTTAAATGAATCAAGTTTGATTCACTGCCAAAAAGATTTTTAATGTTGAGGTGTTACCTACACTCACTTTTTTCTGTTTCATTCCATCTTTTATTTGGAAATTGTAAAACTGTTTTCTTATAATAATATAAGAAATAACTCATAGCCTAGGCTTAGGCTTAGCAGTCTGAAAAAGCAAAAAGGACAAAGAGTGACTAAGTGATTTGCCCAGGGTCATATAGGGAAGTGATAGAATGGGGAAGAGAATACAACCTGATTTAATTAGTAACCAACACAGTAAATACCAGGTGAGGGACAATAAGGTTTTCCTCGATACATCTTAGAAGGTAAAGAGGTAAGCGTTCATACATATGAGGAGGTGAAAATAAGTGAAMTGAATGCATACACAGTAATGTCCCATGAAATCTTATTTTAAAATTATTTGAAAGTTCTGGATGCTGTAAAAGTCTGTAAGGACCTGGAAAACTCCAAGTAAGTATTCATAAAACAAGGTCTTAATAACATACCCCTAGCATTTGGTGACACAGATTATACTAGGAAGCATGAAGCAGGATGCAGCTCACAAATCTAGGACAGTATAGTTAATGTAATCATCTCCAGCATATTTACTGACAGTTCAAATACACATAACTGCAGAAGTTATTTGTATGTTTTAGTGTACATATGTATGTACGTGTAAAACCTGTAACACTATTTTCAACTGTATTTCCTATTAAAATACTTTTACCATTTATTTTTATAATTTAAAGAGGCTTAGTAGTTATAGGAAAGATGTTCAAGAAATGACAGACAGCATGGAGTGGAGTACTGATTTTTCTCAGATAAAGTGATTATTGGCACTGAGGAGACAATCAGGAAAACATGAAGTCAGCATCTTAGCTGCTGTGTCTTAAAGACAAGGACAAAAAAAAATCAGGTTCCAGGTGTAATAGAATATGGAACATGATACCAATGGTAAAAAACTTAAATACAGAATTGTATCAGTATCAGAACTGAAACACTATGACGTTAATAAAAAAGCTCCAAACTGGGTCTGCATGAGCAATCAGTTCACCAAAGGACAGAGAAAAAAGTGCGTTATTTTATACATATATTATATATGTGTCTGTAAGGCTTGCAGCATATGGACACCTAGGTGCTAGCTGCTGTGTGATATACACAGCAGTGCTGTCAAATAAATCAGGCACAGCTAGGATTCAGTATGTTTCTTTACGATGGTTTCCTATTACTGAAGGAGACTAAATAAAAGCCTTCAACTTTTATATATAGTCAGTCAATTTTGGATATGAGTTATTCTTCTTAAACCCTGGACCTCTGTTGGTGACCCTTCTTTTCATCAAAATACTTGCCTATGTTAAATGTTTGCCTGAAACTGAAGGAGAGGGAAATATCCATCTCCTCAGATTAGACTTTTCCTAGGAACAAACTGAAAGATGCAAATACTGTATATGTGCCATGTACTTGCAGGATAATGAAGGTCCATGCTGAATGCACGCAGCAACCTGTTGCCATCCTTACAGGGGGTTCCAGTGGTTTCCACTCTGCTTGGGCAAACGTACTGATCTTGCCAAAGACCTGAACTGTGCAAATCTGGCCTCTGCTGCCTTTGAGTCCATATTCCAGCCCACCATTAAGCCGTGGTATTCTCCAAAGCTGCTGACCTATTGCAAGGTCTGGAGAAGCCCTTTTCGTCACAGGCACCACCCTTACTACTCCTGCGCAGGAGCAGGCCTGGGTAGTCATAAACCTTGCGCAACGCCAAATTTCTAGCACTGCTTCCCTTAACCTGCTTGCCACAAGGGAAAGCACAAAGATTTCACGCGGAAATGCAACATTAGAGGTGGAAACTAGTCCAGCGCAGGGTAAGCTTTAAAAAAAAAAAAAGGATGTGAGCTGAAACATACACACTTAGCACGCTCCGTGTTGACAGACTCTGAGCTAACACTGCAACACCCAACAGATGGCCCCACCTGGCCCCTCAGAGACCTGCGGTCAGCCCTAACCGGGCCATCGGCGACTCTAGCCAAGCTTCTCATGAATGTGTCTAGAAAACAAGATGGGGTAAGACTTTATTATTTCAAAGGGAAAGCGTTATGCTGTGACCGGCATGAACGGCCCTGAAGGACACGCGAAACCGGCCAGGAGCACGATCAAGGCATCATTTATAACCAGCCGGCTCCCGTATCAGCGCGCATGCCTTAGCCCCGACAGGGCTTGCACAGGCAGGCGAGGGCGCAGGGAGGGGCAGGACCAGCCTCCCCGCCTCGCCCGCCACCCGACAGCACCGGGGGGCCCCGGGCCCCACCGCCACCCGGGCGAGACGCCGGGCCGCGCCGGGAGCGCGACGAGCCCGCACCACGGCCGCCCCCCCCATCACCTCGCCGCCCTCCCGCCAT
>NW_020447386.1:1604397-1732017 GCF_003343035.1 Apteryx rowi | reverse complement strand
TGCCGGCCCGGCCGGTGCGGGCGGTGCGGGCGCGGGGCCGCTCCCGAAACGTGAACTTCAGAAGTTCACGGCGAGCCCCGGGGCGGGCGGCGCGGAGCCGGGAGGGGAGGGGAGGGAAGGCCGCTGCTCCGGGCCCGGGCAGGCCGGTCCCGCCTGCTGCTGCAAGCGGCGCCGAGGCCGGCCGTGCCGGGCTCCCGCTCCCTCCTGTTCCGCTTGGCTGCCGTGAGGGAAACGGCGCTGGAAGAATTTGTGAAGCGCAGGTCCAGCCTTAGTATGTGCGTGTCGGCATAGTAAAATGAACGGCAGTCCCAGCAACTGCGTAGAAAGAGTGATTTGTGAGTAGAGACTAAGCATTTAAAATAACACCCCAGCAACATTAACAGCTTTTTTTTGTGAAATATACTTTGAAGGCTCAGTAGCATTTATGTCGTATAAACGCTGAAATCGAGAGGACTGACGTTGAGGTGGTTGCCTGTAAATTGAGTAAATAGGTTTGGTTAATTTTTTTTTTTAACTGAACCTCTGGGCTCAATAAAAATGAATTGGTATGGATTTCTTGGATAACCCCGTGGCTTGAGTATGCTGTCAATATATAAAGCAGTCCTCCAACTTGAGGCAGAAGTGTTGCTATGCTGCAAATACAGTAGAGCCCCATATGTTTAGGATTTTCTTTTTTTTTTCCTGTTAGAAAGTTTGAAAAAAAGAGACTTTGAAGTATTTTGTTTATACTAACAGAAGAGAAAAGTTCTCCTAAGAAAAAGCTGGTGGCAGGAGTGTAGAGGAGTAGCATATGGCATTAAAAGGAGCACAGCTGGAGGTAGCATTTCCATCTGAACATGATGTCAGAGCAGCTGACAGCCTGCCATCCCTCAGCCTTTTATTCTAACACACAGACAGGGAGTTAGTGTGTGCAGATCTGTGTGTGGAGAAGGTATCTCATTCCTCTCTAACATCATCTCCACTTTGCATCTGTCTCTCCTAGTCTGCTTTTTTTCCACCGATCTAACAGACCTGGAGCCAGCAAGACTCAGAGGAAAGGACTTAATCAGGTTTATGTGTACTAAAGGTAGGAGTAGCAATAGATTAGATACAGCATATTTCTGTTTTGGTGTATTGTTTATTGAATTTCAGAAAAAATCACATTACTTTTCTAACCAAGTTTAGAGGTAATATATGAAATTGAGTATTAAATAGATAAGTGGACTTAGTCAAAAGGCTTGGGCTATAGTTTGAGAGTATCAGTTCTTATGCACATTGTCAGAATTAACTTTAATGCATATTGTGAGAATTTCTTATTTTACAACATGGAGAGAGCAAGTTCATTCTTAATTTCTGAGACCAAAACTGAAAGGTATTTAGTGGCAAGCCTAACGATAGCTCTGGTTTATATTGTTGTATTGCATCTTTAAAATGACTTCAAGGGGGTTTTAATGAAATCTACAAAAGTATATTTTTAAAAAAAGAATCATTCTAGCTCAAATGTGTTTGTTGTGAAGTCTTTCATTAAACTTCATGGTTAAATATCCAGCAGCCCAGAATGATAGCAGCCTACAGCTGTAGTGCTTCTGAAAGATAGAAATCAGTTATGTGTTTAAAAACTTTTGTACCCAGGAGAATAGCTTGACTGGTTTCCTCTTTTCTTTCTCACATGTAGTATTTGAAATCTTTTATTTCAGCATAACAATAATTATTTGAAGGAGTTTTTGTATTTGCGACTAATTTAGAACTTGTAGATTTGAGCTGCCTGAATTGGCCAGACAGCTGTAATCGCACTCCTCTATTCTTAATCTCTTTATCTGGGCAGCAGCTGCCATATGGCCACAGTCAGCTGGATCAGATGTTTATAAGCTTCCTTCTTCGTCCCTCTCTGTCCTTTCAGCCTCCTAATTTGATCACAGCTACCTTGTGAGCTGCCCTCCAATCTTTATTTTTAGCCCTCCTAAGGATTAGGATTGATGTTGGCTGTGAGGCACTTAAAGTGATTGTATTGTAAATCTTCGTGCTTTACTCTAGCAATGGTATTTTAGAGAATATAGTAGGGGTTGTCTTGTAAGTTTTAGTTCATCTTGGCTTGTGAGGGATGAGTATTTTTCAGTAATATCTGCCAACCTAGAGATCACAATCTGTTTGATGGTTTGGGAGAACATTGCTATCAATCACAGAAGAATAGATCAGAGAGGTTTTTAAGAGATTTTACTTTCTGTTTGAGTTTTGACTTCTCTTATTCTTTGAAGTTTTTTATCATCAAGGAAGGAGAGTAGGAAAATTCTTGGGTAAGAACAGTACTCAGGATACTCTTTACATATGCACACATGCACACACAGTCATGTTGAATCACTTTTTTTTTTTTTTTTAAGTTTGGTACTGCAAACTCTCGATGGTGTGGGAGGGGAGGGAAATCTCTGCCCTTCTGCACAGGGGAAAGCGGTGTTTGTTGACATTTTAGTCAATAATTTTCTTTTGTAAATTCTATGTGTTAGTAAAAATGTTTCTATTCCATTGTACAGTATGGAGAAGATTTCAAACCTAAAATTGTACTTAATAGAAGCAGAAAACAACATGAACTAAATTTCTGAAAACCTTCATTTTGCTATTGATCAAAATTATTTCTCCAAGTCTATTTGTGTTCTTTATGAATGTTAGACGTTCAGATTTTGGTATATTAGTATGTTTTCATGCACTAAACTCTCCTATTAATACAATTTCACTTTACAAAGAATGTGRATGATCTGATTTTTTTTTCCTCTGCGATGAGTATCTTGCAAACTTGTGGCGTTTAACAAATTTTTTTTTTTTTAATTTTTGTTCTGCCTTCCTAAGGACACAATCTGGAGGAAGTTGCCTGAAAAAATAACTGTTCAACAGATTTAATGAACGGCAGTGATACTTTAAAAGAATTACAAATGTTGCTGAGCGCTTATTAGAGCAGCCTATTTACCACTAAAAGGAAGGCATAACTTCAGGGGTTGGTCAGGGAAAGAGTTGCCATTGTATATGCATGTTAAATAATCCTTGCATAGTGGCTGTATTAGAATTCTGTCAATATAAATACTAGGTTTTTACAGTGGAGTAATTTGGGTTCATCCGTTCTCTTATTTTGACCTACATTTAATTTTTAAAAATCTTGTTGTTTATAGGTTATGAAGACAGTATGGAGTTTCCTGACCACAGTAGACATTTGCTACAGTGTCTGAGTGAGCAGAGACATCAGGGTTTTCTTTGTGATTGCACTGTTCTGGTAGGAGATGCCCAGTTCCGAGCCCACAGAGCTGTACTGGCTTCATGCAGCATGTATTTCCACCTCTTTTACAAGGACCAGCTGGACAAAAGGGACATTGTTCATCTGAACAGTGACATTGTTACAGCCCCAGCTTTCGCTCTCCTGCTTGAATTCATGTATGAAGGAAAACTCCAGTTCAAAGACTTGCCCATTGAAGACGTGCTAGCAGCTGCCAGTTATCTCCACATGTATGACATTGTCAAAGTCTGCAAAAAAAAGCTGAAAGAGAAAGCAACCACGGAGGCAGACAGTACAAAAAAGGAGGAAGACGCCTCAAGTTGTTCAGACAAAGTGGAGAGCCTCTCTGATGGCAGCAGCCACATGCCAGGAGACTTACCCAGTGATGAAGATGAAGGAGAAGATGAAAAATTGAACATCCTGCCTAGCAAAAGAGACTTGGCGGCTGAGCCTGGGAACATGTGGATGAGATTGCCCTCAGACTCAGCAGGCATTCCCCAGACTGGCGGAGAGGCAGAGACGCACGCAACAGCAGCTGGAAAAACAGTAGCCAGCCCCTGCAGCTCAACAGAGTCTTTGTCCCAGAGGTCTGTCACCTCCGTGAGGGATTCAGCAGATGTTGACTGCGTGCTGGACCTGTCTGTCAAGTCCAGCCTTTCAGGAGTTGAAAATCTGAACAGTTCTTATTTCTCTTCGCAGGACATGCTTAGAAGCAGCCTGGTTCAGGTGAAGGTGGAGAAAGAGGCTTCCTGTGATGAGAGTGATGTTGGCACTAATGACTATGATATGGAACATAGCACTGTGAAAGAAAGTGTGAGCACTAATAACAGGGTACAGTATGAGCCGGCCCATCTGGCTCCTATGAGGGAAGATTCGGTCTTGAGGGAGCTAGATAGAGAGGACAAGGCAAGTGATGATGAAATGATAACTCCAGAGAATGAGAGAGTCCAGGTGGAAGGAAACATGGACAGCAGTTTGCTCCCTTACGTGTCCAACATACTTAGCCCTGCTGGCCAAATTTTTATGTGTCCTCTCTGCAACAAAGTCTTTCCCAGTCCCCACATTCTGCAGATCCATTTAAGCACGCACTTTCGAGAGCAGGACGGGATCCGCAGCAAGCCTGCTACTGATGTCAATGTCCCAACCTGCTCGTTGTGTGGTAAGACTTTTTCTTGCATGTACACCTTGAAACGTCATGAGAGGACTCATTCAGGTGAAAAGCCCTACACTTGCACCCAGTGTGGGAAGAGCTTCCAGTACTCCCACAACCTGAGCCGCCATGCAGTGGTTCACACACGGGAGAAGCCACATGCTTGTAAGTGGTGTGAACGTAGGTTCACGCAGTCCGGAGACCTTTACAGACACATTCGGAAGTTTCACTGTGAGTTGGTGAACTCATTGTCTGTCAAAAGCGAAGCACTGAGCTTACCTACTGTCAGAGACTGGACCTTAGAAGATAGCTCACAAGAACTTTGGAAATAAAATTTTTATATATATAAATAATATATATATAAATCTATATAGTTGTGGTACAGTCTAAAAGCAATCTTGTTTCCTTGAACTGAAAGTTTGGCTATTAGCTTGTTTTTGCACTTTAAGGCAGCATGAATATTTCACTAATTTAGCACTGATAAAAATGAAGTTTAGAGGTAATATGACAAAGTAATAAACTACCAAGCATATTTCCCCCTTTTTGGAATATAAGCCAGTGAATACTTTACTTTCAAAGAATCTCAAATTTGAAAATTTTGACATGGCTTTATTCTCCCCAAAACACTGCATTATTTAAAGCTCTAGATTTTTTTTCGCTTTAAAGTCTGAATGTAGAAATCCTCTCCCAATTTTATCCATTCCTTTATATTTCTAAAATTGCATGAGTCCTTTCTAGCTGTTGGAAACCTGAATGCTTTTAGACCCAAATGGAAAATTTCTGAAATGCTGGATTATCTATTTTTAAACAAGCGGTTGACTTAAAACTTATTACGGCAACTTCTGGATTTCTGACAGTTCCCACTGGAAAAAAAACAAAAACATAAAACAAAAACCCTGAAAGTACACTGGGATCACTGGGACTCTGTCTTATGTGAAGGTTTGCTTGGGATGAAAAAGGATATTGCAGCTTCAGCAGTGATGAACTGTGTGTTTAAAAATGTGAATTACTGTTATTGTATACTGTAATTGATTACATGGGCCGGGGGGAGGTATCAAAGAACTTGGCAGGTTGTGTTGATGCTCTTAGTTGAGTCTTGAAAAGTAAATATTAACGCTACAGAAATGCATGAGTTTCAGTATATTTTTGTCTTTGTTTGCATTGTATAACTTTAATGAGTGAGTTTAAAATTATTTAATTTCCTTAGGAAAAACACCATTGAAAATACTGGTGTTACGAAGAACATAAATGCACTGTTTTTATTTTATATAATTTAAATTTACTTTCCCACTGTCTTTTAAGTTGAGAAGAACTTAAGCTACGAGTTGATAATTTAGCTACATAACAAGGAAAATATGAATGTTTACAAACAGGCTTAAAGATTTGCATGTGCAGTGTGCATTTATTAAAAGAGAACCTTCTAATTGCACAAACCCCATGCCAGCTCAAACTTTAGGTGCATCCATTTACCCAGATGAGCATTTTTAGGATTCCTGCTGCACAAATCAACAATAGGTCATTCTTTTTTCCCCCCTTGAAAAGAGTCTATGGACTGAAAAAGCCCCAGGCTGAAAGGACTGGAAAGCCTTGATTGACACGGGGGACGGGGGGAGGGTAGAGGACTCTGTGTATCCAAGCAGCAGAGACTGCAGCCTGACGTGTGGTTTTAATGACCAACACACAGGTCAAAAGCATTTTGCACAGTGTTTGTTTTCCTGTCTTGCACTTACAAATAAGGTCTATGGGAGTAGCATGGAAAACGTTTGCTGTTTTTCCTTTTTTTTTCTGCTTTTGTTTAAAATTTGATCGCCTTAACTACTGTAAACATAGCCTATTTTTGTGCTTAAGATACTGAATGGAAAACTCCATTGTGTATTGCTGGACTGTTTTGGAAATATTTGGTCAAATGTGTGTTAATTTGGCTGTAATGGCATTTAAAACAAAAAAAAAGCTGTGAAAATGGCCTTGGAGCGTTATCTTTAGTTACTTGAATAGTTTCTAGGTTTTAAAAATACATTCTTTTATTAATTTAGAGAAGACAATCAGTGTCTGAGAAAAATGGACTTTCTCTTGGTTTTTTTTGTGGTCCTTGTGAGTGATTGCTTTTTTTCTTTTATTAGTTTCACATTCTTCTTTTGTTCTAAAACTTAGACTGACATCTAGCTTTGACAATCATAGTATGTTTTATTTTCCTGAGGGGGGAATAACTTATAATGCTGTTTAGTTTTGTACTATTGGTGTGTTGGTGAATTTTTAAACTGTGTGCTAACTGCAATAAATTATATGAACTGAGAAATCAATTCCCTTGTCTTTTTTCCCTCTTTTAAATTATAGTTACGGAGTATTTTTTATAATGTGTAACTTTATTACTTTTGTACAGACTTCTATTGCTAACTGTGTATGGAATATGTTTTCAGTATGCTTTYGAGCACTTTGTTGCTAACGTACATATTTACATCTCACTTAACACTTAAAAAAATTAAATGCTTGTGTTTTGAAAGCATTTCTGTGTGTGTAGCTCTCTATCATTCTGTAGAGGGAATTTTTTTTCAAAGGCTTTTGCAGAAGCAATCTATCAAATTCCAGAAATTTTAATACTAAGCAAATACCTATATATAAAGACACAATGTTCTTTTTCTGCATTTAATTTCATCCCAAGTAGATCTGTCAGGTTCACTCTTTTGTGTTCAGTTTCTGTTAGAAAATTAGAGCAGAAGGGAACAACTTAATCTGAAGTACTGATCGGGTAAACACTGGCATTCTAGGTTACAGAACAAGTAGGCAGTCCGAATGTCCAAAATATCGGCAACGCATCAAAACTGTCTGGGTTGCAAAAGAAAATAAGAATAATTTTGCATCTATTTGTGGATTTCTCTCACTCTTATGAACTAAACGTCTCTTTAAAAAAAAACCTTGGTGAAACCTTTGAGAAAGACTTGTTTTAGATGTTTGTTGCAGAATATACCCAGAAACTGTGCTATCCTAGGAACAAAACTAGTACTGCAAAGCCCAATGGGAATATAAAAGTAGAGCTAAATTAGAAGTCTGGAACAGAGACAGCAGTAGGAATTTGAACGCAAAAAATCTTAATTTAAACATTTCAATAGCTTTGTCATCGGACTAGGTACATCTTCAGTTGTACCTTGACCAAGCAAGTGAATCTCATCACCTAATGGTATACTGCTTATCTTTCTACATCTAAAGTAATTTGTACTTAGCTAAAATGATCTTTTTCACTATATATGCAGAAAGAGAGGGGTTTTTTTTCTTTAAAATTCTCAAAGTACATTTTCTTTTTTTTTCTTTTCTCTTTTTTTCTTTCCATGAAGTGAGTTATTTCGGGTGTTCTGCAAACGTTTCCTTTTGTGAACGGTAGTGTCCTTACCCGTGCAGATGTCTCTTTTTCTAGCAGCAAATCTTTTCTATAATCCAGTCTTTCATATGCTAGAATGTTACGTATCATTAGGCAATTTAAAGTATCATTAAAATTGAGGAAAGGTTAATATTGTAGTTCTGAAATCCATATAGCTGATGAGCATTAGATGTGGCTCTAGACAATTTTACCATTTGTTCTCGAATGACAGGATTTTTAAGAACTGTAGATTCATGAGTAAACCTAGACTTGAAGACCTTCTTCAGAGGGGTAATAGAAAACATAACTTAGCCCTTAATGACAAAATAATTTAATCTATGCTTCATATTTTGGGGTTTTAGCTGGCTGACGTATACATGTGCAGCACGTGCTTGCTTGTGGCTATTAAAGTGTTTCTTCAATAAAAAGATGAAACATACTTCTGTTTGTTGCTTCTCTCCATAAGGTTTAATGTACTGACATACCTGAAGAGCTGTAATTTTTTTTTTTTTTAATATATAGTCCCTAGATAATGAAGCATGAGGGAATGTTTTATTTGGCTTGGAGAACTGTGGTAACAAAATCCTTACTGTTCATATTGCCATTATGGTCTAATGCAAATTGTGAGAATGGAAACTGTAAACTTTATATGTCCGGAAGACTTTCTCTAGCCACTGATAGTCCATCCTTTTTAACTGTGAACACTTTTCATCTAAGACTCGCAGGGCATATGCTAAATATATCATTTGGATATTTTTTAACCAATCCTAGTTGATAGTTTAATATTTATTTTTAATTATGAATGATTTCTCTAAACCGAAAGCTTAGGGGGTTGGTCTAATAGAGATAATTTTGAATCCGGTGTAGTATTCTATAGACTGTCTACTTAACCTTAAGTAAGACCTTTGTGTGTTTAGGTGAAATTTGAAGAAGAATTTGCGAGAAGTTTGAAACAAAACTTTCTGGTCAACAAACAGAAGAGGTCTTCATTACCTTTCCAAGAAAACAAATGCCAAACAATTTCATATATTTCTGCTGAGCCCTAAGCTAAAACAGCACATCCCTTCAAAACGTAAATCACCTTGTTTCAAATCCTAAATAATAAAAAATAATTTGCACAGCAGCATATTCCCTTTGCCCCATGCTACCTCATCCCAGCAGCTGTGCTTGTTCACCTGTTCGGGAAGCACATCGAGGTTTTTCTTTTCCTGCCGAATTGTACTTTCTGCTTTACTGGCACAGATAATTGATAATGGGACCTGTCGGAAGTGGGTCGAGTCCTGTTTGTTTGTTTGCTTGCAAATAAAACTGACTTCTGCAATAATCAAATGTTCTAACTTTTTAGTGGACACTTCAGACATAACTTTTAAAATATATTTCTCCCGAACACTTTCTAAAATGTAACCCTGAAACCCATTTTATGATTGATGATGCTGCAGCCTTTTGTAGTCAAGGAGAACTTGGGAGGGGAGAAAATTCCTATATGCTACGTCCTCTCCTTCTGAGGCAATGTAAATTCCCTCAAAATTACACAACATGAAATATATTTCAAGTCTGCAAAAATACACTAAAATTAGAAAACTGATTTTAAAATATTATAATATAGTCCTACATGGCAATGTTCTCAAACCTGTAAATTATTAACACTATTTGTACATGTGATTTTGAAACTGAAATATTTCCAGAGAGTATGGACTTTTATTACAGAAATCTAACAATAACATTAAGACTTTTTTACTTAGATTTGTGACATTTAACAGAACTGCCCCATATTTTTAAAAGGAGGAGAAAGCAAAAAATGAATGTTCTGAGCTCTTTCAGAATATTCCGGTTTGGAATTCTTTTGTTTAATTTTTGCTGCACTTCAGTTGTAATTTAATCATGTCATCAAATATAGTGAATTTGATAATAAAAATTATTTTCCACATGGTAATAGGGGAGTTCTTTTATAATTCTATTTGTAAGAATGCCTGCGGGCAGAAAGTGGAAATGTTATCTTTTGTCGGCAAATTAAAATAGTCATAGGAAAAAGAACACTGCATATTAAAACCTAGAGCCAGGAGCTCATTCTAGTGTGATAAAATTCAGCCAAACATGGTAATTGGTCTTCCTGATGAGACATTATGTCTTGTTCAGAAAGATTATCCATTTTATTATTGTAGGCTAAAAAAGAAGCGTTACTTTTAACCGATTGTGAAACCTGAATGTTGCCCATGCAAATAACACAAAGCAGCCCCATGGCTGCCGAAGGCAGAGAGGAGTTAGCCTTCCTGTAAAGTGAAGCGGCGATAAAACAAGAGGTGGTATCGGCTCAACTAGGACAATGACGGCAAATGCTAGAGAGAGATTTCAAGTGATGCAAGTGTTTCCAAAAAAAGTTCTCTCRCCGGTAATCTGTGTTTCACCAGAAGTCTTTGACTAATGTTGGAATTTCCTGGATTACCTAATTTTTTAGACGAGTAGAAATTGAATAGGTTGCATGCTTATAATTTTAAGGTTGTTTTGGCTTCATTTAGTTTCTTACTTTCAGTTGTTTTTTACTTATAAGACAGTCACTCCACAAATGCGCCATATTCTTCACGCAGAATTTACAGCAGTTTCATTCTTGATGGCTCCTTAACATTGACCATTTGTCCGAGGAGTCCAAAAGTGCTTGTTTCTGAGTGAAAATATTTTCCGTGGTTGGACAGACTTCGTGCCTCTCTTCTACTGCAGCTATAATTGTTGGGCCACATTTTCTTTTATATGCTCTTATTTCCAAGATTTTACAAGCCTTTGCTTGGGGCCCAGAAGAGAGCGAGTGCACAGTCTGACCTTGGAGCTGAAATTTCATTCTGATTTGGAATTGCAGGAAATAAATGATTCACTGCAAAATACAGTTAGTGATAATTTCTTAGGAAGTTTTAATGTACATTGTTCTGGTATTTCTTAAACTGAAGCGTTGCACTTTAAAATGTATATTGTGTATGAACGTGTGTGTGTGTGTGTGTGTGTGTGTGTGTGTGCCTGAGGAAGTACTTTAAAATAACTTGCAAATTTTTATTTAGGAATAAGTGTGCATCACTGAAGTCAAATTCTCTGTTATTCCTTAAAGATTTTTGGAATATGTCTTCAGTGTTTATATGTAGCAGCCAGAATGACGTTGTATTGTGTAACTATTGCTTGTGATTCTTCCAGTTATCAGAGTTAATCTGAGTACTAAGAGGGATTTTTTTATGAAATGTACAGAACATGCCAGATCTGGATTTGCACAGTACAGCTTTAATCGTTACAATCCAGTGCATGAAACGCATCTTTAAATTAGTAAAATATTTAGAGAGCAAGTTACATGTATATCATGACTTCTGAAAGGATTTAACCGGTAATGCAATATGTTACTGCCTCAATATTTTAGTAGGTATATTAAAAGGCTTAACTGTCTGAAAACAGCTATATGGCATGTTACATACTGTATCTGGATTTAAATCTAGATATGGATCTAAATATCTCTTTCACAACCTTCCCAAAATATATATTTTTTAAAGTTTTATTTACATCTATTAAGAAAATAAAAACTAGTCTCAATGCTACATTTTAGGCTTTTGTCAAATTGTCTTCAATTTTAGCATTAAATGTACTTTTTATAAACTTTTGGATGTGATCCCAATATATATCTTACAATTTTAAAAATATACCTTATCTATAAATAAAACCTCTTGAAACTGATAGAGGTTTATCATATAAGATATGATTTATGTTCAACTGCATTTGCCACGTACTCACACTTAGTGAGGATTCGTGTTGAGATAATTTTGGAAATTCATAGCGAGATAAAATATAGTTAAAATCTTAATGAAACATTTCCTATTTTCATAGGCCGTAGCTTTCAGGTCTTTATCTTTATAGCTAGTCTCTCTTTTAAAAATAGTCTGACTGGCACCATGTATCCGGAATCTGATTTCTGTTCGTAGATAATTTTATATCAATAAATATCAATATTTCAATATTTTCAAATAACTAAGTTGTAAGAAACAACCATGTCTTAGCCAGGTGAGAATAACTAGACMAATCTTAATTTTCTGAGAAGCAGAAAGTCACGCTTCTCTGTTAATTATGCAGAAACAACTTAGTGCAACATTAATACTCAGCTTCCTCTTGATAGACAGACAAACAGGCCTCTGCAAGAGCTGGGTGACACATTTCAGCTCACTTCCGAGGATTTCTCAAGACTTGTGCTCTATGCATAAAAGAAAAGGCTCCAGAGACGCAAGTTCAGTGCAAAATTTGGTTTTACCCAGTTCCATGTGGTATAACATAAACCCTGCAAAACGTGTTTTTTGGTAAAGATTGAAAAAAACTTATGGAGGAAAAAAATTTAAAAAATGAAGACAAAAGTGGCCTAAAACACTATTTTCAGTATAAAAATTGGTATTCTTAGCCTAAATTTGCATGAAAAAAAAGTGACTTTTAAAATGTCTGCAAGGAGACCTCTTAAAGCCCATAAGCAGTCGTTAAAAATGAGTGTAAATGGAGGGAACTTTTCTTTTAACAGAATGCTCATTTTAACATGCTCTTTTATTTCTTATTAAAATACCACATGGAGTTTGTAGTTTGGAGGAAAAGGTGGAATTCCTGCATAGTGGAGAATATACTGCAGAGCCATATTCACGTTCCACCGTATTCGTGTTTGCTCTGGGTGATGATAGGAGGTGAGCACTGTAGCAGTTAATACGTATTASCTGAAAGATTCATTACTCTTTTACCAATACACATTCTAGAGGTGAGTATCTTGCAGCAAAAAATACTTTAATCACAAAATGACAGCAGGTTTGTAGGCATGCTTCTTCTGGAGTGATTTAAAATGACTGAAGCGCTTCTTCCAGGAAGACATTCGATAATACAGAGTGATTGAAGCACAGAATTAAAATAACTATACTCACACTTCCTCAGCAAACTATGGAGATGTAAGTATTCCCTATCCTCCCCAGATCTGAGGGTTTTGTAAGCCGTACAAATACATGATGTTATAAGCTGATTTTAAAATGTTATGCTCTGAACAACTTGTGCCACTGAGCAGTCTGGAGTTGGATAGCTAGGTGCCATATTGCAAACATCAGGAATTTTTAAAAATACAAAAAATTGAAGGGTCTAATCCCACAACTGGCCTTCATGGACTAGGAACCTGAGCACGAGAGGAAAGGGTGAGATTTGGGACCTACCTGATTTGAACTGCATGTGAGTCACTAACAAGACACAGAGTAGATGACTAGCACTCTTCCTAATGTTAATCTTCTATTTTAGACTGGTGCTCTTCAGATTCAGGGCTCCCCCACATGAAAGCACTACCATTTAATGCATTTCTTTTTTTTTTTTTTTAACAACAGTCTTTGATAGCTCCTACAAACACTCATGGGTAAGCCAGCTTCCTTAGTTCCAACCCGCCTGAATTAACAGCAGGCTTTTTCTTTAGGAAATACTCAGCTCCTTTGGGTAGCTCTTGGTACTTTCAGATCAGGGTATAACTATGTCATGCCAAAGCCTGGAGCAGAAAAAATGATTTGCAAAGACATCAGCTTAGCATGGATTGCTAAAATTTAATATTGGTGCTCCCCTTTTGAAACTATCTCATCTCCTTTTATTTAGACCAAGGAGGAGGAATCTGTGCTTTGGACCCAAATGTGGGGAGAAGAGAGGGAACATCTGTAAATAATGGCTTTTTTTTAGGAGAAGGATAAGCACATTGTTAAAAGAATGAAGGAAATTACAGAAAAATGAGGTTTAAGGAAAAGCACATGTTGAATGAGCACATAATCAGGATATGGGAATGGGAGGTGTAAAGCCTCTTTTCTACACCACTTTGATTCTTATTAAGGACAAAAAGCATTATGAGGGGCTTGGGGTTTTTTTTGCTTGCTCTTTAGAAGAAAGCAATATACCACTGTACCTTTCTGATCCTCACTTCTGGTTCAGCCATGAGAGATTAAGCATTTTTAATTCATCTCAAAGACTTTTCTTTTCTTTTTTTTGGAACAAAGAAAGGAAAGTATCATTCTCATCATCTTACAGACGACAGAAGCCAGGTTTTTGGGGTCCGCACTTGCGGTCTCCTTCCCGGGCTTGTGTGAGACCCTGGCGCCCCGCATTAGCCTGCTGCTGCCGAAGGACAGCCTTGGGCACGGGGTCCCTGGCCAGCGGCGCTGGGCAAAAACACGCAGGACACTCCAAGCCACTGGACTTACCAAGGAAGGATGAAAAAAACTGAAGGGAAAGCTGGGGTTATCCTGGGGCTGGATGCAGGATTTGATATTTCCGCGTGTTTTCACCACTTCCTTGTGCTACGTCCCTAGACCCTTTGTGTAGTGTGCTTGATGCCTGATACAACGCTCGGCTCTAAAACTCTCTCCCATCAGCTGAGTTGAGCTGAATGTATTCTTTAAGAGTTACTTGTAGGTAACAGAAAATGATTTTAAAGTCCTCTAGGTAACATCAGAAGCATGTGCTTATATAAAAGTTCCTACTTGGACTCTAGGCAGAAATTAAGCTGATTATAAAAGCCTTCCTCTCACTGTAAATTCTCCCTAGATACTTGTCTGTGTCTTCAGCGATTACCCATAAAAAACGTGTGTGTGTGTGTGTCCACATTACTTTTTTAGCAAACGAAGAGGGGGCTAACCACCTGGGCGTTCCCGTATCTCCACATCACGGGCAGTAACCGGCTCTGTATATTTTGTTAATTGGTGACCACAGGGGAAGGGCAGCGCGTGTGCGGAGCAGAGGAAGGCGCCGCGGGCAGCGTGGTGCCAGGGCCGCAGGACCACGCCGTTGCAAATCGCCACCAAGGCCACGGGCGCTTTGGAGCCTAATTCCCCCACGCAGCTGCTGGCGGGGCGAGGAGAGGAGCAGCCGGGGGTGGAAAGGGGGACGGAGCTTCCTCAAAAGTTTCTTTCCGTTCTTTATGTCAAGCCTGGCTGCAGGAAGTCTGTCCGAGCCGGGGGCTTGGGGGCTCCTCTGCCTGCCCAGCGCCGCGTGGCCGCGGGAAGGAGGCGCCAGGACTTCCCCTCCTTCGGGGCCACGCGCACCTTGCGGAGGGCACCGGGGCCCCACAGCCCGGGAAGTTTTGCGTTGCCCGAAGGGGGGCCAGAGGAACGGCCGGACCTATTTCTCTCTGGGGCTTTTCCCGCTGTCGCTCAGCGTGCCCGGCCTGCGTCTTGGTGTCCGCGGGCCGGTGCTCCGAGCCTCTCTGCCCCCTCAGCAGCAAAATCAACCCGGCGCGTCTCGTTCCAAAAGCGAGGGCTTAACATGCAAATCGGTCAGGGAGGAATAAATCCCCCTTTTTTTTTTTCTTTCCCCAATGCTCTAATATTTCTGGAAGCTCTTCGGTGATGGTCTCTGAGCATTTTCAGGCTCCGACCGTCCATGTTCTTTGGGTCTTGGATTATGCACATTTGTGAGGCAATGAACTTCACAGGCGCGTCAGAACTGCGATCTATTTTTTCCTTTTCCTTTGTTGCTTTAATGGATGACTCAACTTTCTTTTGTGACTGGATGGCTTTAATTTATAGTTTTTAGAAGAATGCTCATTCCTCTCATTATTTTTGGTTAAATATTCTTATTTGTTGATTATTTAATAGTTTGTTTGGATAAAGATGTAAAAAAAAAAAAAAAGAAAAAAAACAGCTTGGTGCCATAGACTGAGTCCAAAAGAAATTAACTGCTCTGCTGCACATATTGGAGCAGGGAGTTACTGAGAATGCAGTCTTGCTAATGGACTGGCAATCTGATAAAGGCTTTAAATATTCCATATAACCGCACTCTGCATAATTTTATTAATTAACTCTCATTCTTTGGTAGGAAGGTTGTCCTGGCTTTGCAATAAATGAGTGGAAGGGCTGGTCAATATACATTAAACATAATTTTACACTTAGCATTGCGGAAGATTACAGTGTTTTTTTGTTTTTGTTTTTTTTTCCATGCATCCTTCCTCTACCAGTGTTTCTGTCCTTGTTGTTTGCAGGGAAAATAAGGTGGAAAAACACATCCTTGGCCCTTTGGTATTGCGCCACAAATCACGACCAAGGTGTGGCCCCAGCATCTGGATGCCAGATCTGTGCATGCATCCAGATAGTCAAAAGGAAAAAATGGCGCGAAGATATCGGAGCGATTATTACAATTGCTATAATGAGGGGAGGGGAAGGAACTGCAAAAAAATTTACCACTCTCAGTAGCAGCAAATGATCATTCTCTAACAACAATTGACTTTACAATTCTGCGTCCT
The DNA here is from genome assembly GCF_003343035.1 of Apteryx rowi. NCBI lineage: Eukaryota > Metazoa > Chordata > Aves > Apterygiformes > Apterygidae > Apteryx > Apteryx rowi. The sequence goes on along the minus strand of NW_020447386.1, from coordinate 1,716,023 downwards.
AGTGAACAGGCGCTATTTTGATGGACTGTTTTATTTAATCACTATTTAGCTGAGGAATGGCTCAGCTAAGGCATTAAATATTTCCGTGAAATAAAGGTCATTGTGATTTAAGTTTTTAAATGACTCACTGAAAATTAAAGCTGATTTTTGTTTCATTGCATTAGTTTTCTAATCTTCACTCTGTATGTTTTCTTTTATAATTGCAGTTATAAAAATACAGATTATTGTAAAGCCTGTCAACCAAAAGAGGGGCAACAGCTGAGACGAAAATTAAAATTTTCTTAAAAATCTGTATGATTCATGGGACAAAGTTCTGTGATGCATCACACCATCCCGTCTCTGCCTGGACCGATGCAGGTTTTTTGTGTTTTTTTTGATGGTGTTTTTTTTTTTCCCTAAAACATTACTTCTTGGCAAACTAGATATGCAAATGCCAGAATACACTAAAACCACATTTAATTGGACCCACTTGCCAACTTCTTGAACACAGCTTGGATTATTTCACTGGAGGCTGCTTCTGTTAAAAGATGGGGGAGGAGGAAGTGGCATATTGACAAGGCTTCAGATAATTTTTTTTTCTGCTAGAAGTACAATTATGCTATGAGCCAAGTTTGGAAGTATTTTACTATGTTTAATAATAATTATTATTAAAGGATATTGTAAACATATGCATTTAAGTGGAATGCAATGTGAATACAATCATATCATTAATTTAGCTTTGGATTAATTGTTGACTTTTTTTTTTTGGAGGGTAACTGACTTCCACAGTAACTGGAACCTGCACAGCACTATGAGATCCTGGTTTAGAGAGAGGACATGTATTGTATTTGCTAGCTAAGTCAGCTTACTAAAAATATTCATTCTTTTAAGAGGTCCGTGAAGTTTTCACCTCTGACTAGCAATCAATTATAATATAAACGGTATAATAGGATTAAAATTACAAGGTTTAAGGAGTTCCCAGAATTTTCAAGCATACGTAGTGGATGCATATATTATGCTTTAGCATTTCAAAGTGAAACAGAAACCACCAATAAATTATTGCCCTAATTATGTCCAAGCCAAGAAAAGCTAATAGAATGGGTTAAAATCCTTTTCCAAAGTCCCTTTCTTATGGATCATATCTGCTGATGGCCATCTACCCATTTATTTAAGCTCTGGGCCCCCAAAGTTGTGGTTTTGATTCTGGAGGAAGCTGGATGGGCAAGATAGGTAAGCACGGGGGCTCGGCGTAAATGTGGCGAGGTGAGCGGCCTCGGGGTGCTGTGGCAATCCTGCTTGTAGCAACTTCCCTGGTGCCCTTCTGGCCTTGGGGATTGATTATCCCTAACGGAGGGTGACYGGGAAGACGGGCCGTTCCCGTGCTTCCCCCATGCAGGGATGTGCCGGCGCCGGGTTGCTGCACACCAGCCCGCAGGGAGGCAGCCGGCAGCGGTGCCCAGGAGCGGAGAGGTGCTCGTGCAGCGCCAGCCAGCCTCCCCTTCCCTCGCCCCCAGCCCGGCCATGCGGCTCCCTTGGTGGCCGGCTCGCCGCAGCCCTCCTCCTCCTCCTCCTGCCCTGCACCCCGGCTGGGCTTCCCAGAAGCCTAAAACACTGTTTTACTTCCTGTGAGGGTTTGCAAAAAAAATTAATCTCACATCATGGTGGCACTGCGATGAGGGACAAGGCGTCACTTCTGATAATGAGCATCTTTTTAGGGTACTTATGTGCTCTGAAAAATCATTGCTGGGCTTCCTGTTCTTTAGTCTTGCCATGCACTCAAAGCAAATTGCAAAAGGAGGGTTTCTTTATTATTATTACAGGAATTCTTTGAGCTATCAAAGGGGATAAAAATTCCTTTGTCATTAGAGAAATCACTGGGTTTCCTTTAGCGCATAAACAGCTTACACAATGTGGTTTTAAAATGTGCCTGTCTGTAAGCCTTCGCAGGAATCTGAATTGCGAACATTTCAGCGTTTGGATGTAAAATCTGGGATCTTGATTTAGCCTTCTGTAAATGTAAGGATGAAGGGCAAAGCACAGATCTGGGCATGAATTTTTAAATTAAGGGTATTCAGTTTCACAGTTTGAGGATGGCACCTATATGCAGTCGACAACCAAGATGTCTGAGCAGCTCACAGTCTGGAGTTTATTCTTAAATAGTCTGTGAGGCCTGGATTGCCTATTGTCCCTTGTACATAAGTTTCTGGGATGCATTGGCCCGGTCTACACTAGCAAAACTTGTCAATGCAAATAAGTCAGTCAATCGGGAGTGTAAAAACAAAATTCAAATAATTCGCATCCCTCATCCCTACACCTGTACTAATCAGAGCCTAAAAGACGATGCATTTATAGTGAGAAAAACATTCTTTTTTTTCTGGTTTAGATCATTACACTCAGGGAATAGTCTTTTAAGGTGCTCTGGGAAAAGCTCTCTTCTGCTGTATTTCCATGTGGGCAGCTTGATGGTGGAGCTATATTGGCAAGCCCTCTCTCGGACACCCAAGGCCAAAGAGACCAAATGACCATTCCAAGTCTTGCAGGAAGCTGATGCCAGAAAAGAAATTGTAGCGTCTCCCTTGTGTTGCAGTTCAGTGTCCTGAGCACTGAATCATCCCTTSTCTAGTCTTAGTATTGTTTAAAAACAGCAAAAAGGTTGCGTTCAACCAGAGTTTTGTGTTAGAGCTCAATGATCAGCACCTCCAAAAAGAGATCAAAACCTTTCAGTAGCAACAGAAATGAGTTTCTGGAGCATAAAGATTAATCTCAGCCAGTGACTGTGGCAAGCTGTGGCCAGTAAAACTGAATGCTACTTATTGTAATTAAAAAAATAAGTTATTTTTCTAAAGAGCTAAGGGGTTTCCAGGATGGTGCTGGAGCACTGGTGTCTGAGGAAGCTGGAGATCCTCAGTATGAATAAGGCGCGGACCTGAAGCAAGAGGGAGATAAATCCACTCATGTGTGAAATGTAAAAATGACCAACAGATAGCGGCTCTTTAGCAGATGAGATTATACTAAGGACATTTTACACCGCAGTGTCGGGAAAGGCAGGGACTATCACAGCACAGAACAGCTGGGCTGGTGGCAGGTAGGAAACCTCTCTGCCGGAGCAGAGCCCGCTCTCGCGGCAGCACCGCGGCCCTATGTCTCCTGCCGGCGAGTGGACCTGAGCAGGATGGAGATGGCGCCCCCGGACCCGCGCTGGCTCCGCAGCGCTAACAGTTGGCAGCTCCTGTCATTAACTAAGCTGCTGTGACTCAGYGCGGAGCAGAAGCAGCGGCATGGTGCAAGAGAGGTGCCATTTTACCCAGTCAGTTTGCTAAGCAGAGTCAGTTTTTACGTGGGATCTGAAATGACTCCTGCCTGCGCTTACCACCGCATTGCTGCTGCGGTCAGCGGCAGTCCCGCAGTGGCTGGTGACTGGGTTGCCCAGCCCTCATGAGCCACGGCCAGTAGAGCTTCGAAGGTCAGGAGGCAACTGCCCAGCGCTTCACGAGGATGACATCTGAGGGGCAAAAGTGACTTTTAAAACATCTTGAAGCATAGCAGTTCTTGGATGGAAAGCCGATATTTCAGGATGGGCAGCAGCCGTTTCGTCTGCCTTCACGTGAGCTGTGATACTAAGTAACGGCAAGATGTTGCAGGTTGCAAACACGGCAGGGGAGCGTTTAGCTGCCTCTTGGAGAAGTGACTAAAGTTGCTCTTTCTAATGAACTTAATTTTTAAAAAACCAAACAGGAACACTTGAGGTCAGATCTGACTTGAAAGCACTACTTGCAACCCCCTGATTGAAAGAGGTGGTCAGATGACATTTGATAAGTCAAAATCTGAGCCAGAATTTTAAAAATGCAGGCAGATTTCAAAGGCTGGGTCATTACAGAACGTGAGATTTCTGTGAATCAGCATGTTACATGGTCTGATATATTGAGACTCAAGCAAATGTTAGACATATGGAAGGACCTCTATATAATGAGAGATGTGAAAAACAGGATGACTGTTTAATTTAGAAATAGGATAAGGAAGAAGGACACATTAGAGGTATAAAAGGCAGTGAGTAGTACAAGCAGAGATAAGTGAGTGGTCCTGTTCATTCTGTACCAGACTCTAATTTTTATTTTCATACACATGATCAGTGATAGAAAACTTCCTCAAAGCGTGGGTAACATACCACTGGAACTCTCTGCCACAAGATGCCACTCCCTTGAGGAGCATAAGAAAGGTTGCAGAAAGAAAAAGCAGGTATTTGTACAGAGAATGAGCAATAAGCCATGCTTTAGGAAGCAAGGCTATCTTAGGAGGAAATATTCCCTGTGGGCAGCGTTTCCCAAAGGGCTGAATGCAGAGCGCTGGTGCCTCACTCCCCAGTATCTCTTGCTGTTGGAGAGAGCAGCAGGTTGGGTGAGTTATTGATCCGCTCTGTGGTCCTACAGAATTATTACATTTTTGTAGTAGTAACTGCATCCCGGATGGGGATGAAAGGGTCTGCAGAGAGACTGTGCCAAGCAGACACTGGACAAAGCTGGTGCTTCAGTGGCTGGCCTGCACTGCTCACATCAAGTCTGGCTGGTGACATTAGTTCAACTGCAGGGCTGCTGAGGTGCTGAGCAGGCAGGAGGACTGTCATACACAAGCTGCAAGTTTCTGTGGATTTTAATCAATGCTGCCCTAACTCTTAGCATCCTCAACAAGGCTGCTGAAGAGCTGGGCTCGCACTAACTACAAGTGGGAAAGCACTCTGGCCTCTTCCTCGCTGCATGAGAACCATGTTGGGAATTGGGCTCCACGAGAATGTTTTTCCGGGAGAAAACACGATGTGGCAAGAAATGGGCATGCCCGTACCAAATGGCAGCAAACTTATGGTAAAGCTCCTGCATATAATCTATATTCTAATTAATACTCTGCATCATCTAATCAACAGAAATTTTCTGGCAAGCATGGTCCAGTTTGCAAACTATTCAGCAGAGAGGTCTTTCTAGCCTCTCCACAGATTGGGGTAATTAAGCAAAGCTGCTGGAGGGACTTCCCTCTGCAGCTTCTTTAATACTGGGAAGGGGGAATGGTGCTTGAAAAAACAGGCAACCTCCCTTAGTCCTGGAAAGCTCTCTGGAACAGAAAGGGAAAAATTTCATTCCTTTTCTGCTGCTGTTGAGCTGGTCTCTCTCCCGTTGTCTCCGTGCCAGCGCTGAAAGCCCATCCTGCTTCCCTTGCATCTAGTGTACTGTCCGTCCTACAGCAGATGCAAAGGCGGCAGTGGGACCGCTCAACTTCAGAGTCTCTCCAGCAGCCTCAAAAGTAGAAGAGCACAGCTCTCTTCACAATATGCTGTGGGGGAGGAGGAAGGAAGGACTTTGGCCCTGTTTGCTTGTGCTAATTGATGGCTTCTGTTGCAGCTATTCACACTTTTAAAAAACGGTAACAAGTGTACTGATTTAGAAGCAAAGAATAAAAACCCAACAGCCTCACCAGAGTGTCAGGCAAAAATGAAACTGCATTTAGAGCGCTCCACCAAGGCGCAGAGAGCTGTTGTGCAGAAGAAACAACTCRCCTGTAAACTCTGAGCTACGTGCAGATGTGCAAAATAATAAAATATGCCAGCTTGCTGGGATACGGTGGGATAGTCTCAGGCATACAGCAGGGGGCTTAAGAGTAGGGGGATCAGCTTGAAAGCAGGAGCCCAGCTCTGTAGCTCCAGCTCTGCACCTCACCTTGCCTGGCTGTAAGGCAGCATGGTTTCTGCCTCCTTATAAAACAACCTTAGCACCCAGAAGCTCTTCGGGTGAGCAATATTTTTCTTGATGTGGCAACAGCTATGCAGCCCTCACTCCATGTGTTGGGTCTCCTCTGCCAGTGCAGACCAGGATCTGAGAACAACTGGGAGAAGGGAGGTGTATCCCTGTGGTCCTTCCCCAAACCACTGCTTGCCTCCTCCTTGCAGCCAGACATTGTCCTCTTCTGCTGCGAGAGCACTGTACCTTGCTTAGCAGTTTACATGGTAAGTCTATATTGCAAGTTGGAGGTGTGATCACAACATGCCGGGGTGAAACCTTGCTTGCTTTAATTTAGCTAGCTGAGAGATTAATAGCAGGGGAAGGAGGCAGCAATATGCACTTTGGAGCCTCGGGCCGGGTGGGCTTGCAGAGCTCGCGGTGGCTTGGCTTCCCAGGCACGGGCATCCCAGCAGCTCGGCAGGGCGAGCTGCCGTGTGCAGAGATGCCTGTGCTGCACAGAGCAAGCTTGGCTCCCGCTACCTGCCGGGGAGACCACGACTTGAGCAGGGCAAAACCATGGACATTTCTCAAAATATTGCTGTGCTCACCTCCTCTCTCTCTTGGTGACTCAGTGAGGGGTGAATGTATCTTCAAGCCCAGAAAGGCGCTGGCTGCCAGTGTAACTAATTCTGCCTTAAGGAGGGCAGGCCTGGTTTTCATGAAGGATTTATTTCTGCCAGAGCAGCCTGTGGCAGTACAATGCTGCTGCCACCATTGAGGTGTCAGCTACGGCAGGCGGCTCTCGGGGTGCTGCTGTAATGGCCAGTGAGGGGCAAGAGCAACACCCGCCGCACTGCTGCCTTTTCTGCAGTCTTCAGTAGCATTTTCACTACAGCTTTCACCTCTTCTACTAGTCTTCCACATACCTCTTATAACTCACATCTGGGTGTACTCAGCCCGGTAATTTCTTTTTCTGAGAAGGTCACCCAAAATATATGTTTAACACAAACATTCTCTATTTTTAACATAGAGAGAGCTCATAAAAAGTCAGAAGACTAATGCAAAATAATAAATGAGATATTTAGTCATAGGTCTCAATCACATTCACATTATAAAGAGCTCAGAAATGATTTCCACTTGTGAGATAAGATTTAATTGTAAATCATGGAAAATGGTGAGATATATATTGCCTGGAGCAGGGTGGTAAACATATTTCTGGGTCCTGAGGGAGCAAATAAAGCAAAGTGTGTGTCATAACCAGAGTGGGCCCTGAACACATTTAAACCAAACAGCATTTCAGCCCAGACTGCTGCTGCTCTCTAGAGAAGGACCACCATCTTTCTGCTGAAGCCTCTTTGCTCTTGGAAATATTGAGGTGCATTTTTCTGCTGTGATTTCATGGTATCCAAGGCTTTGTCACAAGTTTCTTCTGATAAAACTGCTTTTATTCCCACTTAAGCTGTTCCTTAAGCAGGAGGAGACCAGATCACAACTTAAATGGCAAATGTACGGCAGTAACTTTCCTAGCTGCAGAAGGTGATATAGACAAATCTGTTGCTGATACCAGCAAGTACTGAACTGAGCCCCTGTTTCTCATTTGGAGTGCATTGCTGTGTCTCCTCTGACATGTTTCTTCATATCACTGAAAAAGAGGCACTTTGAGAAACAGCTTTTCTACTCAGAGAAAGCTTTGATTCCAAGGCTGTAAATCGAGCGCTGTAGTAGGTAATCAGCAGAAATCAAAGCACTTACTTGTTTTTCCAATGGAGAAAGAGTAAAGATTAATTTATTTAAAATAGTGGAAACAGTGATTTTTCCGTTGGCTAACCTGCTAACCTTCTCCCATAGGATGAAACCTAGATAAGGCAAATGCTTGCATTTATTGTGCATTTATTTTGCTTATTTCAGTCACCTAGTCAAGGCAGGGCTGTCGACGGAGTTGCTTGTGGTCCTCCTGCTTGTGCTTCCCCTGCTGGCTATCTATGCTGAGCTTAAGCCACTGTCCTTCAGTAAGTGATGCCCTCTGTGGATCTTCTCATGTTTGATTGCCTGAGCAAGGAGCCATTCTGCTACACCTCCTAACTGCCTACCAAGTGATTAAAACGATGAGCAAACAGCAACTTATTTTAAGGGGGGCAGTCTGAACCTGGAAACAAGCATCGTAGCTCCTCAGGTGCCGAAGAAAAAGCGTGGAAAATGAGGCAAAGAGAATGAGGATGCTGTGTTGTGCCTAGCCACAGAAAGGCTTGATATTTTGCCTGATTGAAACTTAAAAGATGTAAAGAAATATACAGTTCTCAGACCTTTTACCCTACATTTTCAGTGTAATTTGCTGTTGTTTACTTGCCACTTCATGCTGCTACTTTCTGTGGGTTCACATATATGATGCATACTGAAATATTATTTCACAACTTAGTGTAACATTAAAGCTCAGTGTTTATGGTATAATACGTCTGCCTTCCAACATTTGTGCAATTTGAACACTCAGCTGGGGTGCCTCTCACCTAACCACATTCACCTAATTATCTACATGGTGCTGCAGTACTGCAGCTCCCCTTGCCTTCTTCCTGCCTCCCCTCTCCCGGGTTTGCCCAGTTCCAGACAATGTTGCTTTGTGATGAATACAACTTTTTCACTAACTGGAAATAGGAATCTTGCTCTATCCATTAGTTACTGTATATGCAGTTTGTATATATAATATTTATATTTTTCCCCCAAAGTTGTGAAATATATAAAATATAATTCCACTAGCTGAGAGCTCATCATTCCCATGACAAGGTGCAATCAATAAATTATGCACCACTTGTGGTTATTCTGCATGTCAACTCATATTTCCATGTCGCTGTCCTGACTGTTACTGAGTGTTTGTGTTGTTGTACCTTTCCACCTCCTCAGTGTTGATTTAGGAGTTATTATTCCGGGCTCATAGTAACTGCAAGAAAATCAAGTTCCAAGTGTTTCTGCCAAAAGAAGGAAATGAAATGAGCAAGTCAACAGAAAATTCCACTTGTCAAACACCATTTGCTTACGACTACGGCTTTGTTAAGGAAACTTGTGTTCGGACAAGTTGCATGAAGTAAACAGTTTGCCTTTGCAGTAGGATAACCCCAGTGCCCAGAAAGGACTCTTGGTCACGACAGCTGTGGTCCTCAAACGAGCGAACAGGAAAAAAAAACCCAAGCCACTTCTGACACTTACAAATTATATCTTCTGAATAATTCATGACGCATCCAGATTGGCTCTGGGAGGGGGAAGGGGGGAACGCTTTTTCAATGGACAAGCAGACGGATAAGGATTGTATTATAAGAAGAGTTTGACATACCAAGAAAAAAAAAAGCCCAAGAACTCGCACACACTTTGAGATTGACTGTCAAATCATTTCACATCTGTACCTAAAGCAAACAGACATAATGCTAACAGCTTGCTCGAGCTCAGAAATGCCACCCACTAATCAGTCCACCTGTGGAATTCTCAGTCCATCTTGCAAGTCGTGTACCCGATTGCCAAGACGCCTGACAAGAAAATGTATATTAAAATGTTGAGTAAGACTGGAAATACAATGTGGTGTAGTATAAACAGAATGCACTCGCTATGCGGGAAGCGGAGATGCCTTTTCATTCCTCTCAGGAGCAGAGGCGATGACCCAGCGCTGCTTGCTCCTGCTCGCGCCAACGCCGGACGGCGAGGACGACTCGCTGACAGCGGGCACATTTGCCACCCAGGCGCGATCATGTCTCGGGCTGGTTTAGCACAAAAATAAATAAATGGCCGCCCCCCCCCCCAACTTCTCTCCCTCTTAATTACCTTTTTTTTTTTTTTGCACATGGGTATAATTAACAATTGCTTAAATATAGGCGTTCACAAGATAAGTCTCAGCAAAAATTTACCGAGAAATAATCTCTCCTGTGTAATGAATGCACCCGTCAGGGTAAGACAAAGAGGTAATTCAAAGGAATGGTTTAYTGAGGTGGTGCGTTGCATGAGCACAATTCTTCGAGACCAAATTACATTTAGGATTACAGCACTGGATTGCCAGTCACTATTTAGCGTGCTGGCAAAATGATCATTTTGCTCTTTTCATCTCCAAAAGGAATATAAAGGAATGCAAGGAGAAAGTTTACTGGGATTGAAGGAGGAGAAAAGAAGGGCTGGGGAATGCCCTGGGGAGGATAATTATTCCGTACAACACACGATCCAAAGGTTACGCAGTTTGTGGTGGAGAGGGAGACAGTGCGACACAATTAGATTCTTTAGATATTATTTTCTATACGTCCTGAGCTCTTACATTTGCACAGTAGCTGCCTTCTCTATCTGCGTGTACAAAATGCTGTTTTAACATCTGTTCTTCTAAGGCTGTTTGCTCGGGGAAGGCAGTGTGTTTCGYCATAAATTTAGGTCATTAATTTGTATCTGTTCTTTGTTTATTTAAGAAACAGGACAAAAGGGCAGCTGCTGAGACATTTGGCTGTGCCGAGGGGTAGTGGGCTCGACATGCTGGAGTTCTGCACACGACCAGCTTGAGTTTGTATCCACAGCTACAGGACAGAACTTTATGGCAAGACTTTGCCAAGCCATGTGGTGCTGCCAGCTCCGTGGCAGCGTTACCCTTTTAATTACCTGATTTTGAAGGGGGGCCGTGTGTACAGACTGGGGGGGGCAGGGTGGCAGCCGGCTATGTATGGATGTCAGAAAAGTATCGATGGCAAAGAAGAAAACTAGAGATCTGTATGGGAACGTGGGCGTCTCTGGCGTTGCCATTGCTTTTTGTCGCCATCGTTTTTTCAGAGGGGTTTATAAAGCAATTATTTTTTACTGCATTCAGTCTAAGTGCTGCAGTTGGCTACCAAAGGTAGTGTGCTACAAGCAAATATGACCTATATAATTAGACATTTATAAACAGAAGCACAATAATACCTAGTAAATTGATTGTTAACAGTGCTTAATGCTCTTAAATTGGCCATTAAGTGCCGAATAATTTCTGGGGTATTATTGATATTATGAAGCATTACAGAGGTTTTATTTATTATCGTAAGCCTAATGGACTCAAACAAATTGAATGTGTCTGAAAGGTCATTTTTTGCTTGTTGATTCTGTGACATCTTCTGATCAGTTTAATCAAATCAAATAGAAAAATCACATAAGTATCTTGAAATGTGCTCTGTTTCCAACTTCCCATTAGAAACAAATGTATGCATCTTACAGAGCCCCGCACTACCATGCAGGCATGAAAAACCCAGGCTTACAGTTAAAGTCAAATAATAAAAAAGAAGAGCTCCTGTGAACACTTACTTGCCACACAGTCCCGATAGGTGAGCTAGAACCTGGCACTCTACAGTGGGCACGGTATCTCACTTCATCTTTGAGCCCACTGAAACCATAGAAGATGTCTGTCAAATAAGGTACAATTCAACAGGAGAAATATTGCTGAAATGTACCACTAAGTAAGTAATTTAGAGCTGGTCTGGCTTCTGCTGGAGACAACAGTTGGTCTCATTGCAGTAGCATTAGACCCAATTTGCAGAACTGGTCCCCAAACCCAGACTCAGTATATTCTTCATTGACGCTGATATTTAGAAAAGAAAATTAAAGGCAGTACTTCTGACGGTTCAAAATATGTCTCATTGCCATTTGTGTTTGGCAAAGAATTTCTCTGATCTTCACTGGGTCTTTAGATGCAGTAAATCTTCAAGTGTTTCGGGCGCCCAGACACACATGGCAGCTCCTGAGGGCAGATTTTTAAACCAATTTAGGCATTTACTTCTTTAATCAGTGGGAAGGAGCACCTAAATGTCTTTATAAATCTGGCTCTGAATCATGCACAACTGAGGAGCACACTATTTAGCAAAATSCCAGGGTAACTATTATAAGAGGGATGAAACCAAAAGTGTCTTACTGAAGTGTTTGGAATTAATCCAGCAGTTTGCATCAGATCCACCATTTCAAATAACGAGACTGAGGAATGATTTTTGGTTCACTCGTGTTAAACCCTTAATCTTACTGCTGTCTGACTGACAAACCCTTGTACCAGGGCGCTTCTGATTGTCAAGAGAACTGAGGTTAGGGTCATTCCTCTCATCTGCTCTGCTCTGTTCACAGTACCGCCAGCCTTTGGGAGATCTTTCTTCCCATACACCTGACAGGGTCCCACTGGCCCATTTAGCAGCTACCTCTTTCTGAGGCTCGAGCCATGCTGATCCCAGACCTGTGGAGGGCTGCAGGGACTCAGCAGGATTTTCCCTGCAGCTACGGCTTCTGGCTGGTGCGGTGGTCCTGACCCCAGGCATGAAACTCTGGGTCTCCTTTATTTTCAAATTCCTCCTGATGGACTTGGCACGAAGAAAGAGTTGATTCAAAAGGAAAGATGTGGATCCAGTGGGTGACACTGTGTCTCCCTGCCCCAACCATAATAACCAGTACAGAGGCAAAGTGAAAGGCGATGTTGGAGCACAAGACAACATTTGGTAGCTCAACTACTCAGCTCCAGTAGCTGGGCCACCACCTGCGACTGATTGTGAACAGTAGTTCTTGCAGCACATAAATCTGTGACAATGCAGGCTTTACAATTCAGTGAAGAAATAGTTAAAATTAAATTTCTTCAAGAGCATTTGTGGTGTGAAAGAGAGGGGAAGGAAGAGGGAGATTGAAGAAAGCACTGTCTGCCACAGTTTGAAATTCTACAGCAAGGGTGACCTGTCCAGTAGTGGAGAGATTTTTCCTTTACCACTATTCATAGCCCATTGTCACCAGAGAATGTGTAAGCTCATGTCTTAAAATCAGACTCCTCAGCAGACCACCAGGCAGATCAATCACATAAAAATGTATGGATTTAGATGTTTAAATGCTTTTGAAAGAGATGCCAGCCTCTGTAGTCCTGGGATTTTGGAGGGCTTTTTGCTACGTGCATGCTCCAGGACAGACCATCTATGTGGGACGGCTCATTTCCACATGTCTGGGTCATTTGAAGAAACAGAGTAAGAGGCAAAATAGAGCAGAGGGAGAAGAGTAAAGAATAGTCCAGGAGTCAAATTAAAATTCTCAGACATCCCTCTGTGAAATGAGGGCCCTCAGGAATATACCAATGTTTCGTGAGAGATGTGCACAATCGTAGTCATATGTTTTAAATTTAATTTTCACAATGAAAAATTATTTTCCTGTTTCAAATAATACAACATATTGTGAGTGCAAACTAGTCTGCCTTTGTAGCTCAAAGGCTAAAGCCTACAGCTCTTGCTCATTCCTTATCAGTTAACACGTCTACCTACTTGAGGATAGAGAAGAGTTTTAGAAAGTGAATTAAACATTGTATGAATGAGAAGCAGGACTTGGGCCCAGATCTGGGAAATTGAATGGCATGTACTACAGGAGGTTGTGATTATTTTTTTAAAGAATAGGCTGGTCTGTTTAAACATGCCAAAACTTCTTTGTGGTTTTCCTTGTTTTCTTCAGGTAGAGTGAAAACTTGCAGCTGGAATGGGAAGACCAAATGCATGGATTAAAATGGCTAATTCTTCATCTGAAAGCAACAGGTGGTGTGCGGAAGGTGGGAGAGGCAGTACTTGGGCTACCTGAGAACTCATTTACTGTTCATTACATTCAAGAAAGCAATGTGCTTTGCACATGTAACCTCTTTGCACCTTAACTTCTCCATCTGCAAAATAAGAACAGCAATACTCAGCTTTGTGAAGCATTTTGGGGTCTCAGAAGCATATATGTATATATATGTGTACAAATGCACACATGAGATTTTTTTATGAATGAGAACATGCATCACATAATTATCTTTATACTTCTAGAAAAAATACAATTGTATTTATATTCTAGTTCCAGTTTTACTCATGTCATCTCCATACAATTATTCCTTTCTTCATATAACTCGTCACCTTTTCTAGATCATTTTAATAGACTGAAATGTCTGAGTGGATTGTTTGTTACATTCCTAAGTCATTGTCTCTTTGATTAGAAAACTTAAAGCTGCTCAGCTGGATAATGTTTAAGGGAAGAAAAACTATAGAATAGTAATAAGAACAGATTTGACTAAATTCTGTGGCAATCTTATTATAAAACCACTGTTATGGAAGAAATACACTTGCAAAAAGTATTCTGCCCCTTTTCTTTTCTACAAATGCTCTGAACGTTCTCGCAGGAGCATCAGGAGATTATTCTGGAGTAGCTATTTCATATTTTGTTACTGTTTTAAATTGAATTGATTGCATTTGTTTGCAGGTGAAGAGTGGTCGTCTGTACTTGATACATACCCAGCTCTCTCTGAAATGTGAGTGAATTTGGCTAGCTGTTCTGGGAATAGGTCATGCTCCTAGATAATTTTTTTTTTCTTCAGACTAGTATATTTTTCATCAACGACACTTCACAACAGGGAAGAACGGGTGTCAGGTTTCAGTCTCATATGTTCTGTAATTTTACATTCTGTGGCAATGCCCACGGTGCTGGAATAATTTGAAACAGAACTACAATCTTTCCAAGTTTTGTAGAATAAATGTTTAGAATTGGTAAGAGTTTTGAAATGCAAATGTCAAAATTCTTTAGAACAGTATGTGATTAATTCTTAAAGTACTAACAATGCTTGCCTGCACATATAATTAGTGATGGGACAGAGATAAAATACCTACAGGTACCAAAAAAAACCAGGGGTACAATTTTGGACAGCAAACTTGCAACTCTATTTAACAGAAGAGAACCCGTCCTCTGAGAAAAAGATGTCTAGTCTTGCCATTTAAGAAAGGTCTCCATATCCCTGAGGGCCCCAGAAAATCACTCCCCAGGACTTTAAACCATGCTCTGTGCTCACCTTGGAGCAGGAGGACCCGTGCCACCGGTGAGCCCACAGTAATCAGCCTGGGACGGGTCTGCCCATATGGGACTGGTGTCATGCCCAGGGTCCAACTTACTGCTAAATTGGGGATGCTGTCACAAGAACTGCTGTTCCCAGCTTCAGCCAAGGCTGTGTAGGGCTGGGGGGCAGAGGTGGAGGGACAGAAGCTGAGTGCTTTGCTGTGGGTCCCTCCTTGGCAAGAGCTCAGAGAGGGCTTTGACTCACTCCATTACAAACGATCCCAGTGAAGGGCAGATTGCCGCTTAGGGTCTTGGCTCACATAAGAGTAGAGAGATCTCCTGCCTTTATTCAATGGGTAACACCACTGATATCTGCAGAGAGCATCCAACTGCAACTGTTCTGCCATCACCTGTCATACTACAGCACTGTTGAACTAAAGCTGAAGTTCATATCAAATAGACTTGGTGAGAATTGTCACATCAGTAGTCAGCTTGATATCATTCAGATATAACTGGAATGGCTGGGCTTCATCCTCCTAATTGAGCTGGTTTTGCTTACTGAGTCTCTAGGAGAAAGAGGAGAGTCCTGCGGCCTGAACTGCCTTGTGGATGGCTAGAGAAGCAAACTTGGTGCTAAGAACCTGTAAAGGGCAGACTGCGCACAATAAAAAAGGGGACATGATGCATGGAGAGGAATAAGACTTCCTGGGTTTTAGCTTTGAAGGTGAGTCCTTGCTGCCTGGGCTTGGTGGCAATTTCAGCCACATGAGCGGGAAGGACATGTTCAGACAGGCGGAATGCCCAGAAGGTTCAGAGCTGGAAGTGTGAGGAGCAACCAAAAATGGAGTCAGGGTCACAYGAGGCTTCAAACCCTTTTCTAGCTGGACTGCTGCCACCAGTCTCACAGGGCACAAGGAGTCATGGGCATGGCTTTCATGCCTGGGCTCCATTTAACTTTCCCTGCTTCTGCTCCTTCCTTCTACTGCAACACAAGAAAGCTCTCTCCTCCACTGTTTAAACATTCCCACTATGGTTTTGGTAGCAGCAGTCACTCCAAAGATTATCCTATTTTTTCTTCCTCTGAAGGGTGTTCAGCCTCCAAAAGCCATTTGCTAGCACCATCCAAGAGCCCAGGTAGCTGCAAAGCCGTCTGTGGTGCTCTCTGGAGATCCTGCTGGGGCAACGTGCTCTGCTGACGACAGTGTGAGTGTGGCAGGGGATTAGAAAGAAGGAGYGAGGCACTCTCCAGCTCTTCTGCCATGCCAAATCTCCTTCCCACTCCTGTCCCCTCCATCACCACTCACACTCGGAGATCGCATTTAAAATAGGAACAGGTCTGAAAATTTGCACCTGGCCCTCTCATTTGGCTTTGCTGGTTTGCAGAAACAGAGGACTGACTGCAAAAATCACATATGACTTTCCTCCAAGTGTAGCGGGATTTGGATTCTGGAATTTGTTTTAATCCTAATTCTATTTTAGCCTGACAGCTTCTCCCTTTAATACTTACTGAGGCTGTTAGAAAAGGTCTATGTGGCAGACAGAAATCTGGCCTTTTATGTTTACTTCCACAATCATTAAATAAAAATATTTGATCCTAGCAATATAGATTCTGCAAATCAGCCATGGATCTTGCTTTGGCTAATCCACCCAGTTGTAGTGGCTGATCAGGGTATTGACTCAAGAGGTCAGGGCTGGATTCCCTTCTTTGTAATCGATCTGCTGCATAATACTAAGCTTGGCTGTGTCTAAATGTCTCCCCTTTAAGGGGACACCAGTTAATGTAGCTTTCAAACACAGGCATCATCATCTGTAAAAATAACATTTGTCATCTAAAGACTTCAAAACACCTTTTTATTTTTTGTAAAGGGTGTTCAGTGTAAGAATTAAAAGAGCTACATTAAAGCTAAGTTGGTATTATTATCTACAAAAACTAGCTTAAACAAATAATCTTGTAAGCTGCCAGCAGTTTACTTTATTGAAATCCAGTGTGAATATGCCCCAGCCCATGATATCTATATGCAAAAGATTAAAATTTTTTTTCATGTTTAAGTTTGAAAATGTAAATTCCATATTTTTAAGTCCTTCAGTTTGTTTGTATGGGGATTTTTCCACTCTCTTGATATTTACAAGGGCTTTTCAGGAGTAAAGAATCTGTCTCTCCGATTATAAAGAGAAAACAGTTCATGTGGCATGAAGCTGTGTCAAACGCATAAAAAGCTTCCTGAACTAATTACTTTACTTTTGCTAAAATTGAAAGCAAAAATAGTGATTTCAACTATTACTTTAAAGTACAAAGAGAGAAAAAAAAAAGGTTCAAATACAGAATTGCTGTAATTCTACATCTGCATAACTCCAGTGTAATAGAACAGGATTTATCCCAAACAAGGAGATGTTCTAGCTATAACTACAGACATTACTTCAATGAAGACATTTTCTGGAGTACAGGTTATTTCCGGCCATAATATAAGTGCAGGATAATTTAAATTAATATAAAAGATCCTTTTGGGGGCTGTATTTTTTAATTGCAATTACACAATGAATATTTGATACCTATATTTGGCGTATAATGAGGATTAAAATTATACTCCCCAAACAGAGGTTTAATAACAACGTAAACTACTGAGAATGTCATTAAAGGGGCTAAGGGATTAGAAATGAGATTGAAAGGTGACCAAGGGGAAAATYTGAAGCTCCAAACACCTCTTCTAATATAAATTGCCATATTTAAAATAAAACATGAACAATTGATGCAGGCCTCAACCAAAGTGCTGAAAACCTGCCTTTGAAATTGAGACGTTGCTGAATGAAATCCCTGTAGCTAAAACCYGTACCCTCCCTCTGAGGATTAGCGTGTTAAATTCCAGATCCCTCTCAGACCCGTGCTGCTCGGCTCAGCCGCGCAGGACCATACCCATGGCTGCCCTGGCCAGGGCTCTTGCAGGCAGCTGGGGAGCGTGCCGCACGGCTTGGGCTCGCACTTGCCTGCCAGGCGTCTTTGCCAAGCCCGCGGATTGTACCGGGGACCTTCACAGCATAAGCCTCTAAAGCTTTCGCTAAAGAGCATGTCTCTTGGGTTGAGCACTATAACAGACTCGTACTTTGCAGCACAGACATGGAGCGCGATGTGCAATGCTCACTGACCTGTGGGTATATTATATATTATGCAGTGCATTTGCTCCCTCTCCCCGAGCCAGCTGTGAGCCAAATGTCTGCTCTGACCCAACAGCAAGGCTACCGGTGTGGGGAGAAAGTCCAGCCACAACTGTTCCACCTCTGAGAGGGTCTTATGTATATCAGAACATGCAGAGGCATCAAACCCTCCCTACGGTAGAAAAGCCCAAAATATCTTCTGCCTCCCCCCATTTACAGAAGTGCTCATTATGCTGATGTCGATAGTGCTGGGGTTGGGACAGGGGTTGGAAGGTCCTACAGTCTTGTTCCAGCATACCAATCACTCAAAATGAAGAGCCAAGATTTTCAAAAATGGGTCTTGCATGAGGTTCCTAGGTCACCCTTTGGATATCTAAATGACTGTCTGAAGGCATGAAATAACTGGCAACTCCAGTGAGCTCAGTGACCTTCCAAAACTCGGGCTAAATCTTTTGGTAAATATGTCTGCATGCTAGAGCCCAGTGTCAGGCACCTACTGCTGAAGGTCTCAGGTAAAACAGAGAAGTTTGTTTACTTTCAAACCAAAAAGTGTTCCCTGACACAAACTGAGAACTCTGCCTTCCGACAGGAGGTACCCAGAGGGAGCAGAGTGAAGGAGCAGGGCACTGCAGAGGCCCACGTTTCCACCTGCATGATCCTTGTCCTGCAGCAGGAGGTGTCACTCTGGGTATTATATGTAAGGATCAGTCTTACAGTAAAAAGGTATTCCCAGATCCAAATTCAGCCACAGCAGCTCACAGGTTGTTCCCCTCTCCTCTAACAAAGACTTTGAGACAGCTCGCATCCCTTGAACATGTTCTCTACCACATAAACAAGCCTAAATACACGCCTGTTTTTTTCATGAATGTTATTTCCAGCTGCAGCAGTTTGTGAAGATGTGTCACTTGACTAAGAAGCTATATATACATATCTATACATCTCTGTGTGTATCTTTGCATGTATATATATTACATAGATGTATGCATGTAGATATATATGTATATATTTGTATATATTTATGTATACATGTATTTGCCTGTGTGCATTCACATATGTTTGAAAGGGGACACACCTCAGAACATGCACTCTACAGTATCTTTGCAAATGTCATCGTCTGGGCATTGATTGTAGTGTTTCATGTCTAGAAATCAATGATATACCTGCAAAGCGCAAAGTAGTGCCTCCTCTCAGCTCTGATCGCTTGTGTTTTTACTTCTTTATTAATCATCTCCCTCTGATATGTGGGAGGAGATTCTGATGATGAATATGTGTTAAACAATTTGCAAGCATTCATTTTTTTCCTCCTGGTTTTCCAATGCACTAAACTGGCATAAATATTGGCAGAATTTCCTTTAATCCTCCAAGGGATCCATGCCTAGCTCTCCATCCTGAGTACTAATCACTGTAATATGTTGTTGGGTCAGTTCTTTCTATCCAAGATGGAGTGCATAGATCCTTTCCTAATTTGTTTTCTTTCTCTTTGCCTTTTGCTMTCATTGGCTTTGACAGGAGAATTAAATAAATGCATGTCCCACCCTAAACCGAGGGGAGAAAGTATGGAGTAGCTAGATTTTTTGGGCATGAAGTGATATCTTTGCAGGTCCCTAATTCACCCTTCCAAGTCTCATAATTGCCAGCAGAGGTCTTTTTTCCTTCTCATAATGTACAAAATGATCTGCCCTTTTATGATTGCCTTGAGAATATCCCACAAAGCTGACGGTGAGGGAGCAGATGCCTCATTCAATTCCAAATAGAAGGAAATCTGTTGTCTCAAATAATCCCTAAATTCAGACACTTTCAGCCAGCTATTATCAAGAGACCACATTTTAAGAGCAGATGTGTTASTAAGGCTGAGAAATGTTATGAGGACTTCGTGATCTGACAAATGAATTCAGTCTATCCAGCATTCCAACATTTGATCTTTTAATAATTCAAAAAATAAAAAGGACTCCACTGGAGCAGGGTGGGAGGTGAAACTCTTCTAAAAGATACTGACCTGGAATTTTAGAACCCACTTAAATTTTCTGGAGAACAGGGCAACTGGAGATTTTGGGCACACACTCCCTACACTAATATTATCATTTCTTCCAATGTGATCATCAGACCTCTGCCTTACAAGTTAATCTGGCATTTTTGTCACTTGGAATTATACTTGCTGTATGCCTGTGTCTAATGAAAAGGTTCATTTGGATACAGCAGCATTTAGAGGCTGCTAAAAACTCGAGTCTGGTTCCAATCTCACTTACACTTGTGTAACCGTATTGCCTGCCATAAAGTACTTCTGTTGTGCACATGTGTGAGGGGAGGTTAGACTGAGGGCCAGGGTCATGCCCAAAGGGCGCAAACAGTCAATAAAAGTTTGTCTTGCCAGTGTAACACAGCTAACTTGTGTTTCACTGGGCAGCACGTAAAAATTGCTTTAGCTGTCTTGAAGCAGGGGTCTGTAGAAATGCTATTCATTTTCTCTCCTTCCATCAAGTTCCTACCTCTGGCTGATGTTTTATCAGTTTAGCTGGAGGCTGGTGGGGGCAAACTGTGCCGTGCTGCCTATACGTGCAGCGAGCGGAGAGACAGCAATGCTGCGGCCCCGCAAGACGGGGAAGTACACAAGCAAACGTGTGCAGGAAGGGCAGGAAGGCGCAGTGGTAGGAGATGCCAGGTCAGGGCAGTCTAGACGGCAACCATCGAGCAGCCTGGGTGTGCAGAGGGAGGACGCTTGGCCATTTACCTGGCTGCAGGAAATTAGCTCGCTCTCTCCCAGCAGAAACGGGAGAGGCTCTGGCAGTGCCCATAGGACAGCTCGGTGGGTGTTATCTGGGTCCAGGCTGGCACTAGCAGTGCCTGGCGCTGCTCACAACATAAAGGTGGGCAAGTTGCCCTCACTGCTCAGTTGTTGGGGTGTGGTATTAATTACTCCATAGGTCCCCCCCTTCCCCTCCTAGGTCATCTGAGCTTCTAATATGCCATACCTGCTATTTAGCATGCCCTGCCAGTCAAACAAGCAGTGACAGACATGCAGAGGTTGTTCAGCACCTGCAAACTATCTACTCCCCATTTGTGGAGGACCAAGACAAGACAAAGTCTGCTGCTTTGAAGTTTTCCCCGATTCTATTGAACACCCTTTATACAGGAGAGCAAATACCACCATTCTCAACATGCAGATGGAAAAATCAAGGCACTGAGGGCCTTAGTAATTTCTCCGAGAAAGAAGTGGCAGAAGTACCAGAGTCAGAAATCACAGTCAGTGTTTTCTCCCCTGGACTGCACCATCTCTCCAAGAAAACACAAAGTACACAGAGATTAAGCCCTTTCTCTTCAAACAGCCTGAACTAGACACACCTATAGGTACTTGCAAAAGGAAATCTTTGGAGATGAAGGCAGACAAATCCCTGCAAAAAATTCCAGTCAGATACTGCATTTTCAGGGGCCAGAGCTAGAGTGGAAAATTGCAGGTAAAGCTTTCAGAGATGCTTAAGTGGTATAGGTGCTTAGACTAAAAGCTCCTGTATGCACTTCTGAAATTTCTGCTCAGGGTTTCCATAGAAAATCCTTCAGGTTTTCCTCAATGCTCTGCAGTATTTTCTGTTAACTATGACAAACAAATTTGGGGTGGGAAAGAGGCCTCATAACCCAAAGCAGGTCAAGGCAGCAATGATCTCAGGCAATGGGAACCTTTAGGAGTGTCTTGCAACACCCCCATCTCTAGTAGGCTGGATTTGCCACTACCAGCAGCAAGAAAATGCTGCATTGGTCCAGGAACCAAAGCCAAACGCTGCTCAGACATACCATCTGTAAAAAACAATGATACCCTCCTCCCCACCATTCTGGGATTTTTACTTGAATTTGGTCATTTGGAGCTTTTCTAATCATTAAAAAAAGCCTCCAGCCCTTAAGTGAAAAATGTAGATTCACTTAAAAGCATGTTTCAACTTCTTTTATTTCTGAGCTGAAAACGAAGCAGCCTGCATAGAAACCTAGTTTTCCTCACTCAGATGTACCAAATTTTAAATTCAGAAACAAAGAGATGCACATGGGTAAGTGAAAGCACATCTTGCAGGCAGCATTCGAGAGCTTCTACTGTTTCAGACTCCTGCCTAAAGTGCAACCTGCCGACCACTCTATCTGAGGAAAGAAATGAGAAATTATGAGGGTCATTGAACACTCCATGAATCTCCAAGTGCTGCAGTTATTTAACGAGCCAGCTATTGAGACGGTGATACCAGGAGAAGGGCCGTGCTCCGCAGTGGGCGCCACACGCTCCACTTCCTGTGCCCTGAGGTGGCTCGGCTGCCACCGAGAGGGCGAGTGAGCCAAATCCCCCCAAATGGAGACTGTCTACTGGCAGCCGGGACTGGGGTGTTATCCTCCTATTTGTGATTCTTTTTCACAGGAAGATTGCAGTCGTGTTTTTTTTTTTTTTTTTTTTTTAATGCACATTTAATCTGAGCAGTAGTGCAGGAGATCTGAGGTGCTAATATATGATGTGAGGAAGGACTGAAGTCTCGGGGAGGGGGGTCTTTTTGGCAATGACTTGCCTCAGTGAGAGGTTTGAATGAGGAATGCTACGTGCTCCTTAAATTACACACAGGGCACGCACACACCGACGTTAAAGCTTGCTCAGTGCGGGGGGAGCTTCCCCCTCCTTGCAGTGCTCCCTGCATGCCCCTTTTCTGCCACCAAAGGACACTCAGCCCCTCCAGGTCCCCCCTTCCTCCCCCAGACTAGCGATGCCTCCTCAGCAAATCCTTCTGCAGGTCAGACCTGCTGGTACACACGGTGCTGCAGGGACAGGACTGGCACTTTTCCAGGTCATATCTAAAACAGCTGGGATTTAATTTGTGCACAAGGCTGGATTTGTGGGTAGGGGTTAGAAAAGCTACGCTTTTTCAAATTGAATTCCTTATTCCTTAGGACAAGCAGTGATGCCAGGTTTTCTTCTGCAGACGTAACCATCATGCCGTTGGCACAAGCAGCCCCACCAGGTTGCACCGGATATACAGAGTTCTAAATCGGTTACTAAAATAAATAGCAGTACTGGTGGAATTAGTTATTTCTGGTCAGAAAATGAAGATGAAGTAGTAAAAATGGATCAAATACTGCAAAAAAACTGAGAACATTTTAAATTAAGACTTTTTTTCAAGTCAGGATTTTGAAATGGAAAGTAAAGATTTTAAAAAAGCCAGGAGTCAACGTTTTAAAATATGAGTGAACCCACACACACTAACTTTTCCCCTATATTCTACCACAATAAAAGACATCTCTGTGATCAAAGCCAATTCAATCAAAAGTGTTATGATAGATGTGCTAATAGCACGCATATGCTCTCTTTACAATAAGCAAGATCAAAATCTTCATAATTGCTTTGAGGTTTATAAATGTTAGACTGCTTGGTCACTATTTGGCCGAAAAGTAGAATCAGGACAGTGGTATAGTTGCAAGTTAATGTCTTTGACATAGAGAAGCTGTTTTCAGTGTGATATGCAGAACCAGAGATGTTTGGATAGGCCTGAGAAAGGGACCTGTGGAAAGGAAACCCCTAAACAGCACGATTAAAATTGCTGCACAGGATGTTTAATAGTATGATACATATGGCATGTTGTAGAGTGCAAATCTAGGAGAGTTTGCTGTAGATTGTAAGGCTTTCTCAGTTTTAATGTACTTTAATACCTTGAACAGGCAGTATACTGTCCTCAGCAGTGGGTATACAGGGTATGCTGCTCTCAGTAGAAGGCAGAGTTAAGGTTCACAGAAGTCTAACTCTGAATCTTTCAAATATATTTTGAAATATTTAGAAACTTTTGTCTTGGCTTGAAATTTCCAAACTGTTTATAAAACAGACTCGACACAGGAGACTCTGTTTCCTTAAAATAAATATCTACATTTACAGCTTAAGTGTGTTAATTAAGCATTTGATATCCAATTTTTTAGGGATTCTCTCCTGTACATTTTCTTTATAAATGTCCTTGGTAAATCCTTGTGAAGGGAGACCATTATCATTTTAAGCAAAAAATAAGGAAAAAAATCTGTTCTTTGCAAAGCTTATATGCTCTGCAGGAGTTTATTTGTAGCAGTTATGATCACAGAAAGTCTTCTGGGTGATAAACATGTCCAAACCTTCAATGGCAGATCTTTATCACTGTTTTAATGCTATACCATTCTAATACTCTCCTGTCAAAGGATCTGGGTTTTCCAAGGACATTGTTTGTTCGTCTGCGAAGCTCAAGTTATACAGACCCTGTGGTCTCCTGTTTTCAAATGTAGTAATATTTGGATACTTTAAGGCGTACAGTTTTCTCAAATTTAAGTGTCACAGTGTCACTACAGCACTTTCCAAAAGCAGTCAGAATGCTAGTGGGCAAGGCAGCCAGCTGAAATAAGAAAATTTCTAGCTCCTATAGCAATAAAAATTTTAGATAAGATATCAGAAAAAATTAATTATCCTTACTCTTTAAACTTTTGTGTTGTCAGGAAGACCAGTCTTCTTGACCAGTCTTATTGACTTTTAAAAGCAAATAAGCAAAACAAAAATCACCTTCTCTCCCAGCAAAAGAATAAACCTATGATCTTTCAGGTCAGTCATTTTAGGTTAGATGATGCTGGGAGATAGAAATTGCTTTTTTACCAGGATTCCAAGTACATCATTCACTACAAAGGAATTACCATCTCCCCCACATAACATCCCATCTCTAGAAATACACTTATCCCTTAAAAAAAAATCAGTTACAGATTTGAATATAACCAAATTCTCTAGGCTAAGCATATTTTTCAATATTGCCCCCCTCTCTTTTTCTTGCCATTTCTGTTGATGATGTGAGAATTGGTATAAAATAATCCTGTTGGCCAATAGGACCTTACCACACATTACCACAGTCTCCTCATTGCACTAGGTCTAAGTAACAGGTTTGTACCTTTTTGTGTGACGAGAACTTGCCATCACAGCCTTCCATGCAGAAAGGCCTGTCTACTTCAAATCAAGTTACAATTTTAAGCCACATTCTACTTTCCATGTTTGCATAAAACTCCCACTGACATGAATAAGACTTCTGTGTATATCGTGCTGTGTAATAAATAGCATTCAAAACAGAACCTATGCAAAGCTTTCTCACTGTTTTGGGCTACCAATTTATCCTTGTATTTACAGAATATCGATGTAAGCAGATGCCCAAACTGCCTGTCATTTTTAAAATATACAGAGATGACTGGTACAGTGGCTACTGTGCAGAAAAACACTGCAAACTTTCCAGGGCTGCACTCTTCCCAGTCCCTCCACTCCCCTCCCCCAGAGCACAACAAAAGACGCCCTAGCCTTGACTCAGCTCCCGGCAGATAGACAGACTTGCCCGTTTTGCAAATTATATGCAACTGAGCTCACCCTTGGTTTCCTCATGCATCAACATCCCAGTCGCTACCTTGCCTCTAAGTCAGTGAGGGGGAAGGAAAGAGACAAATAACTCCGGATCCTCCAAGTTTTATCTGGAGGGATTTTATATAGCTGTATCTCTCTATTAACGTGAACGGATTCTTTCTGAGCCCTTGGGCTCTGGACCAAAAGCAGAACAGCAGCTTCCACGGTGACAGCAGGCACCACAATGCGGTTCCCCGTTCCCACAACATGGGGGCCTCTGACTCTCCCTCATTCCCAGCGTCAGAGGAGAGGCTTTCGGCTCTTTTCTCCCATCTCAGAAGTTCTCCCAGACTTTCTGGTTTCTAATCAGGCAATTGACAAATAACATCAACACGCCATAAATCAAATGCTAAATATTTATGTGCCGCATAAATCTCAGGAAGTGCTGTCATCTTTTGTCTACTTGTTTTGGAGCCTCAGCATGTTCATTATTCGTGCTAAGGGGGCCAGGGGAGAAAATGAGAAACTCAGCTAGTTAAGAGTGCGACTTTTCTCCATGAAATTCTAATACAAAGGTAATGAGAGAAGAGCAGGGCACATCAGATTTGTATATGGAGACTGTCATCAGCAAACACTGCACTCAGAAACGTCAGGGTGACTCTGCTAGGCATAATCTGGTTTCCAGAATTTTTGTAAATACTGCCCATGGATTAAAGCTCTCCTGGTCCATTTTGGCCTGATCCAGCTGCAGTTCACCCCTCCCAAAGGCCGGCACAACCACAGTGCACTGCTGGCACCTTCCTGGGCAGTTTCGTAGCCCCTGAGTTACCAGTCCTGAGCATTCACGCCTCCCGTGCCTGGCGGGGGGTCACTGGGGAAGGGATGCCTGCCCTACGCTAGCTGGGACCAAGCTCCTGCATCGACAGCCTGAGAAACGCCATTCAGAACAGCAGCAGCTCGTTGACTAATGTCCTCCAACCCTCAACTTCCTCCAAGCCAGCAAAATAGCTCTGTGTGTGTATGTGTGCACGTGTGTATGCCTGGGTGCATGCAAATAAGCTTTCCAAAAGCACCCTGTCCTTATTGAGTGTGCTTTGGAGGTGTGCCACTCCACAAATATTGGAAAAGCCCCATGGAGCTATTTTATTTTATTTTTGAGCATTACTAATACATGACGACAATGTTTCCACCCTTTTCAATTTTCCACAGATGATTTTTACGTTGTTTAATGTTGATTCTAAAGCAATTTAATAGGGTTTCCAGAGAGTTCAGCCATCTCATGAAGGAAAATAAGTGATTCTGCTGCTCTGGGGAAGCCAAAGGAGACACCCCTCAAAGAGATATCTGAATGCACACTTTGTATTTGGGAAGAAAAGTCACTGAGACAGGAAGCAAAAATTGTAGTTAGTTAACCAGAAATTAAAATTCAATTCTACGTACAGGAAAAGCCACTTCCAAGTCAAAGAAATTCCTGCCATACAACACTTGCAACAAGACACTAGACGATAACACTCTGTATCATGGAACAAAAGCTAAAGTGACACAGTCATAATGCTGTCACTGGTGACACTTATCTTAAGAGCTGGACTCTTTCAGTTAGCAACTGCTGAGAAACAACCAGCACTCAGGTGTCTGCATAGAACCATGTGTCATAAAACTTTTTCAGTTTCAAAATTTTTCATTTTTAGCTGTCTTGGATGTGGCAATTAATTTTGGAGCCAAGGAGACTCTCCTGTGTATTTCCATGAAAATAAGTCACTGTTTGTATGTTTACTGAGAACTGGATGAAAAATATTTAGTAATTTTCTATACCTCATTTACTTGTTGTACAGCTAAGAAATTTGACCTTTGTGAGGTGTGCTTGTGGAATGAAAAATAGCAAATTCCCAATTTTTTTTTTTTGCAATTCTGATTTTAATTTTTGAAACGCATAGCCTAATAATTTCCATTGCATAATTTAATGYAAAGTGTTGACCTTATAAGATCTTTTAGGATGTATGAAAATCCCCTTTAACTTGTAAGTAAGAGGGAAAGAGAAAATCAAAATACCAAAAATTAAAGGAAGAATAATAATGATTACAGGGGATTTGGTGTTGCTGTTTATTATAAAAACTGCCCACAGCTTTGTATTACAAGACCATGGTTTTGGTAGTTTACAGCTGTGTGCCAAACATTAATCATTTGAAGTGAAATTTTCTGTACTGTTCAGGTTGATTGATTTTTTTTTTGGAAAATTTCTGATCCATCAGCTTGGGCACTTCCAAGAATGAGGTTTGGAAAGAATATGGTTTTTTTGCCCAAATTTAAATATTCTGGCAACTTTTTCTTGGAACCATTCTAGCATTCCCATGCTTCAAAGCAGGACTTGAATTCTGGCAGGGGATTGACCTCAACTTCAGGGATACTCCTTATACCACCTTTCTGAAAATCCACCTAATTTGACCACTACATGCTTTGGGGGGAACAAACAACTCTAAAGAACTGCTCAGTAGAAGCTCTATAGATCTTGACAGATAAACCCCCCCAAGGATACCACTTTCACAGAGCATGCTCCATCTCATCATTAGCTCCAACAGACAACAGAGACAACTGGACCAAACATGTATTTCTCTGTGAAATAACAAAGCACATCTGGGGCCAGAGTTATGGGAGA
Organism: Apteryx rowi; assembly: GCF_003343035.1. Lineage (NCBI taxonomy): Eukaryota > Metazoa > Chordata > Aves > Apterygiformes > Apterygidae > Apteryx > Apteryx rowi. The sequence goes on along the minus strand of NW_020447386.1, from coordinate 1,688,401 downwards.
GATGCCAGCCTTTCCCTGTAATAGCAGCTCTAGGCTGAGGTAGAGCCAGAACTGAGAAGAGGGGCCATATCTGTATTGTACAGGACTGTATCCAYGTGGTATCCTCAGATTATGTTTAAGCTGGTGAACCTGCAAACATGTCCAAATTCTTGAAGGTGAGTATGCCTCAGGTTGCCACTCAACCTCCTTTCAGATGCGTATGTAGGGTCTGTCCAGGTCTCTGATCTAGATGATCGGGGATCCAGGAGTCCAGATCACAAAACCTTAAGTGCCTTCTGCTCAGTCAAGCTACTGCCTCAGTGACCCTCCTATTAGTGGTTTCTTAATTTGGAGGTTGAATCTGTCTGTTTCAAATGCAGTGGAGATGGCAGTTGTATTCAAGGTGGCAAAAGAGAAGGAAAGACTAAAACAAGGGGTCTGTTGAAATTGGAGCTAGGAGAGCAAGACTGTGTGCAGTTGGGATTAGCTGGACAAGTCAGCTGGGAATGGGAACCATGAGTGGGAGGCAATGGAGCATCGACATGAGCAAGCCCAGGAGATCAGCTGTGGGCTGGGTTACAGGGGATGACCGGACGATGGAGGTGGAGAACAGAACCTGGGAAGGAAGACAAATGTGGCAAGGAAGTAGATATACAGGGTGGCATGGGACAAGGTGTAACAGTGCAGAGAGCCAAGAGGAGACGGAGAGGAGCACCAGAATAGGACAGAAAGCTTAGGAAAACATAACTAGGCCTGTTGGCCAGCATGAGGTAAAAGGGAGAACAGGAGGTATAGACTGTAAATCAGAGGGCAAGCTGTCAAGGAGAGACTGGATCTAGCTACGTGAGGAGCCTGGGCTAAATAAGTAGTTTGAGGTCCAGTAAGGCAAGGAGAAATGTAAGAGAAACAAGAAGCCCAGAACAGGGACCAGAGAGGCTGGGTCTATAAATCATGTAGAGGGCAGGACACAGAACTGGTCACAGTGTGAGGAGGAATGGGCAGACAAACCATGACCAGAAGAGCACATTTCTTAGTGACTTTTCTACAGCATATGGAAAGAACTGCACTGTTATGGGGGATTTCAATGGCTTTCAATTTCAGAGAAATGTATTCACATGAGAGCACTGTAAATGAGACTTTTCTGACACAAAAGACATGGCAGCCAACATGAGGGAGCTCTAGATTGGATCTCATTATGGTGTGTGAAGATCAGCTAATCAATGGACTGGAAGCTGATGGCTGCTTAGGGACAGTTAACGTGACCAAATCACATTCAATGTAAACTTCCAAAATACAGTACTTCCCATAAAATGTATACCTGCCAATTGAGAAGGGCTAATTCCTAAGGGTGATGAAAGGTGTGAGGAAAACTGTTTGGGAGTAAAAATTGAAAAAGAAGCCAAGCAGAGAATATAACAATGCTTAGGAAGAATTCATTATATGGTCAAAAGACAAGCTTTCACAGTCAAGAAAAAGGGCAAATTTGTCTAACTGCTCATTCTGCTTTAGGGGCAAAAAGGAGGTATCTTTTAGAAAAAGAGCCACAAGACATAGCACCACAGAGGCACATGGAAGGGCATACCAAGAGATACCAAACAACAGGCACTAAAACTTACAAAGTGCAGAAAACTGACAAAGTAGATTCAAAGAGCAGGGGAAAGAGCAGACTGAGAAGGTCAAGAATGATTTATTTAAGATAGTAGAAGCAAAAAGAATTGGCATCAACTTATTATTGGTGGGGGGATGCCAACATTGTCAATGATGCGGAAATACTCAGGGTATATTTTTGTTCTACTTGGAAAGAAATGGGGCAATGTATCAGTATCACAGAAAAATGTGAAAGTCCTTTCCAATCTATGAATAATGGAGGGGTGTTTTAGATGACACCTAGAGAGATAAATATTTTTAAATTAGTTTTTCTGGATAACTAGCATGCAAGAGCTGTAAAAGATTTGGCTGAGCAAATCTCTTTTCCACTGTTAATTCTAGCAAATCAAGGAAATCCCAGAAGGCTCCAGAAGATCCTAAATGATATAAGGTAAATCACTGAAAGCAGATTTTCCATAATGGATACAAAGATTCCCTACTTCATTTTCTGGGAGGCCATTTTRAGACACTGAGATATGACGTGCAGAAGTTATGAGCTCCCACAGATGCAGTGGAGAGTCCATGCAGGGAACACAGAAAGCCCAGGAGTCCCACACAGGCCACCCCACAGTACTTACTGGACCCTGCTGATCTCTCGGTGCAATTCACTACCTGTAAACAGGAATAATTCCACCTCCTTGTCTCTGAAAGGTGTAAAAATGAGTGTGCCAGTACTCTAGGGTTAAGTATCTTTGAACAGCCTGCAGGAAAGTTAATTGTGCTGTCTTCACACTGGGGTCTGAACCGTGTTCAGTGAATAACGCATGGGGTCTTGCACTGAACAGAGACCCCAGATAAATAGCTGCTCATTATGTGAGTACCACCTGCTTCATGAGCTGGATGAGGTTCTTTGGGACAAACAGCATAGGCTTATGTTCATGTAATTAAACACTGCAGCGACATGCATACGCACAAAGAGGCCAAACTGAAGCTCCACAAGCCAGCTTAGCAATGGTCTTTTCTAGCTTCTCAGTGCTTGATTTTGCAGCCCATAATATCAGTCTTTTATGGTGGTTTGTGTGTGTATAATATCATTATGCAGTCTTTGGTAACAGACTGAAGCAGACTTGGTATTGCGGAAACTTATTTAATTGCCTCAGAGAGAGTATTGATACGATGCACAGAAAACATTGTACAGGAAGGAGAGAAAAGAAACTACAAGATTCCTAATATTCCAGAACACATCCAATGAGGAAATGGGAAAGAAAAGAAGAAAGAAGAAATACTGAATATGATGCTTGAGTGAAAATCCAAACAAAAACCTCTTTGTCTCCTTAAGACCCCAAACTTCAAGAAAGTTTGCCTTCTGATCCCAGTTGCAGTTCTGTGACTCAAGCTTCAGTCTCCAGATCTGCAATCTATCTTCCTATTTATCTCTAACTAGGACAATTTCTGAGTCCTATATGAGTCATCAGTAGGTTTTATATAGAAACCAAAGAAGGTTCTTCCAGTCTCTCAGTAAGATATTCCGTGCTGCCAGGGAAGCACTTTTGGTTGTTCTGACAAGCAATTGTAACTGCTCTGAATTGTCAGAAATACTGTCTGAAGAGCAAAAGGATCGGTTTCCATCTAAATCCAAAAGGGTTTATAATGCCTTCTTCCCATTGCCTGAATACGTTGATCCCACCTTGCAGTAGCTGATACTAGGCTTTGCAAACTGGCCAGATCCCAGTGGGTATAATTTTCAGGCTGGCTAATTCACAGGGTTTGAGTGATGCCACTCGGGGGCTCTGAGCCAGCTGAGGGGAGGGGGCGGTGTGCGACACATGGGAAGGGGTCTGAGTCAGGACTCGTGAGAGCAAGGAGGCCTGCCTCGTATCTCCTTCCTGCTTCTGGAAGCCACTCCTTGCAAGGCTGATCCTATCAGTGAAAGCCACCTACCCTGCAGTTAGGTCCTGTCCTTTCTCAGCTGAGACAGGAGGGACAGGTGGCCCATGCCGGAAGCAGTGGCTGCGGCACAGAAGCAGGGGGGAATTCCTGGTAGAGAGCCCAGAGCTGCAATGTGCCAAACAGGAGGCCAGGTATTAACAGGTGGGTGAGAAGACAGGGGCTGGCTGACTGCTCAGGGAAAAGGCCGTTTTAAAACCAACGCAGCAAGGATCACAGGGAGAGCATGCACGGTGGGGAGGGCATATTTTGAAGAGGAGGAGGAAGGAACTGTTTTGGAATTGGGTGTAAAGCCATTTGTTTGGAAGGATGCCAGGGTAACAGTAGGTGCCCAGAACAAACGCATACAGCCATCCTAGCACTCGGAGCCCGCATGCTCGTCCTTCGCAGTACCTAAGTAGGTCAGCCCGTTTCTTCAACCTTTCCTCTTCCCTTTCTCACTTGCTCTCTTTGTGGGAGGTGGTGGTGGCGGTAGCAGAGGGGCTACACCCGTTTTCACTGATTTCCAACACTGTCTACGTGTGAACAAGAGAAGCGGAGAGAAGCTAAAGCTGCTTTCTTATTAACAGCTGGTGACAGTCCCTTTACTCAGTGCATGTCGCATTTCTTAGCTGAGGTAGAAAAGGAGTGAAAGAGGAAGGCAGTTATTTAAAGTTTAACATTACAGAAGAATTACAAGGATATTCTGAGGCTCACAGTCCCCCTCAGCAATTCTGTGAGCCCTGAGGCTGGCCTTGCCACACCTTTGCAAGGGACTATTTTAGGCAAGTGTGCTCATCGGGCTTGGGAGGATGACTGCTCCAAGTAATTCTGGGATGCAGGTTTCGCACCACAGGATGCCAGCGGGATCCAGTGAAGGTTATGGACTGTCTAGCCTGAACTCCATCTGTGCCCTGAAGTTTCCTCTTGGCTGGGCACCACTGAAGGACCAGAAGCAGCCAGTAGGAAGCAGTAGGCACAGGGACTCATGGGGAATTTAAGCCATCTGAACGTGGCACTCAGTTTTTAAGACAACGTTTTTTAAATGCTGTGAACATATTGCACCCAATTATAATTGCGTTATGTACTCAATGCTGTGCTGAGTGCATGCCTCCTCATAGCTATGTAGGGGCAAATTTGACATACATACAACAAATGTGCTGTTTTCTCCTATGTATTTTCTCCCGTCGTGCTCACCATGATAGTATTTGCGTGCCTCCCAGTAGGGCACTGAACTGTGTGGCTAACATCTGTCACGTGTTGTCTGTTCTGTCCTCCTCTCCTGAGGAAGGACGTGAGTGTAGCGGAGCATCTTGTTTCTGTAGCACATTTGTTTGGCTTTTGCTTTTCCTTTATGTGGACCTATGTATTTGTATTAGCAAAGGTAAGGTCACAGAAATGTGTCCTGCAGTTAGAAATGCCTTTATTTCAATAGGGGGAATTATGGCTGATTAAGTCAAATTAAAAAGGGAGGGGATAGTTATTTTCTTTATTCTCAGCATACTCTATTTGACAAATGGGTCTTAACCACAGATGAYAGAATTAGCTTCAGCCTCTCAGACAAGGAAATCTTGACTGCTATTCCCTCTTACCATCTATCTATAACAAATTTAAAGACGCATGTTCCCCTTTCCTGGACAAACACTTTTCATCTCTTTTTATCCAACAGTAAAATCTGTTTGGACTCTCTTTAGATGTGTCCTTTTTCCCTGTCTTGGAACAGCTGGCCTTCTAGAAAAGTTGCTGCGACACCCCACAACTCTCTTCCTGGACCTTGTCGAACAAAAGAACTGGCTCTAGACATAGCTCTGCTTTGAGGCATTTTGGATTTGCATCTGATTGAGTGGCATGGGCACTTCTGAAGCCTAGAAGCACAGCCTATATGCACGTCTCTCTCTAGGGCATTATTTTAAGTATTTTCATCTTCGCATTATGCTGGAGTTTATTAACATTCCTTAATGAAGCAAGCAATCAGTATTATTAAACCAATAATTCTGGTCTTCTATAGGGCACTGAAACATAGATCAGACTGACTTTCCAAGACCAAAGAGGAAATCTGTATTTTAGGTAGAAACTGAAATGTGATTTCTTGTGTCCAGAGTCAATGTCCTATGCACTGATGTGTGTTTTTTCAACTTTTGCAGTTTGACGTTCTTTTGTTCAAGTCAAATTTTCAGAGAAATTTTTACTGTCTGTATGGAGACAGAAACATACTGATATATTGTTGATAACCAGGATAAGTCTATTTACCGTTTTTCCATGTGTGTTTTGAGCTCACCTTATTTTGAAGGGTAAGAGTGAGAATTTCTTTGCTTTAAGCTGTAGTAATATGCTCTATTTCTTACATCTCTGCAATTGCCTTCCACGAACTCTGTCTTAGAGGTTGTAACCTATCAGTTACATCCTCTCATCCTGTATTTGTTGGTTTGGTATTATGACAAAAAGCAAACACATATTCCCAAAACATTACAGGAAGCAAATAGTACTTCTAATCCTGGAGATATGCCAGCCCAATAACATCGAATCTGAGACTTTTCTGACTTACAGCAAGGAGCTCAGAAGTTGGGCAGGATCCAGCCTGTGGAGTTTGGGCCTGCAGCAGCAGCTCCTGAATTCAGAGTGTATTTGCCAAACCTTTTCATTTTTTGGAGACATTTGCTGGCCTGAGCTGTATTATGTCACTGAAGCCTAACACGAAGCATAGCATCTCTGTGTGTTCAACAAATATTAAAAGATTCAGTCCTCAGACTTTGTAAGAACTTAAGACTGTGGTTTACTCTTTGTGTCTGTTCTTTTAATGTTGAAGTGTTTTTAGTGGGGGAAAAATAACAACACTAACAATGAATACGCCAAAACATCAGGACAGGGACAATGTCCCCGGGTGCACCAACGCCACCCTTCTCACCTTTCCCAGGAGGTTTTCGGGCTGTTGCAGGGAGGTCCAGGCTGTCACAGCTGCCGGAGGCAACCACGACCCTGCTGCCAAGGCAGTGGGGACAGACAGTGGGGTCACGGGGAGCACAAAGCGCGGGGGCCTGTTCCCCCCCTCTCAAACACACTCTGACATGCAGGGAGCACCCAATTTTTCCCCCAGGGCCTTCTTGCCCTGTCACGCCAAGGCTGACCCGGCAGATGGGCTTCGCGCCTCGCCTCAGGGTGGTTCTTGCGCTACAAATGCAGCCCTTTCCTCTGCGCCACGAGGCCGCTCTGACACCTGGGGCCACCGGGCACCCTGCGCAGCTCCTTCCTGCATGGCCCTTGCCAGGGCTGCTGGGGCACCTGCAGGCAGCGCCGAGGAGCTCACCACTGAGCCCCGCTGTGGGGCAGCAAGATGGCTGCCATGGGGTGGCGAGATGGCTGCCGTGGGGTGGTGAGATGGCTGCCACAGGGCAGCGGGATGGCCGCCGCACACCACCCCGCCACATGCCACCCCGCCGCCCGGGGCCCTCCCACGCCCATACCGGCCCGCTGCCGCTTTGGGGGCGAGTGTTGGCGCTGGACACCGCCTCTCCCACAGCCGTGGGGACGGCTCAGCCTCAGCCCATGACAGGCCACCAGTCCCTCCCTGGCCACCCTGCCACGGGGCGCCCTTGCCTTGCAGCTGGCCCCTCGCCTGAAATGGCCACTCTCTCGCCTGCTGTGTGGTAGGGATGTGCCCTCATCTTACACAGCACGTACGTGGCGCCACCTCTGCCCTTGGAAAAAGTGGGGGAAGCCGATGGCAGCCTTGTGCCATCAGCAGGTCTGCCCGGCTGCCCCAACACGAAGGGCCCAGGCCCGGGGCCAGCCCGGCATGGTGGCCACAGAGGGGAGCGGAGGAGTAGGCCTCCCCATGGCGCCCCGGCTGCCTCCCCTCCCCGCGGCCGTCACGAGCGGGCACGGCAGCCCGCGAGCCACAGCGCGTGCCTGCTGTGCCCTGCCCCATGCACCCCACCACGGCCACGGCCTGCCGTGCGTGCCAGCTGCCACGCGGGTGAGGGCGGGCAGAAATCAACACTGCACTTTTGAAGAGTTGGCTGGTACTAACTGTCCCCCCCACCACTTGTTTGTCTTAAATACAGTTTTTTCCTCGGACTGCCACAGATTTTCCACCTCACCAGCCAACCAACTGCTGAGGAGGGATATTCATTAGCGCCTATGACGGCCTATGAGAAACGGCGTCTTTTAATGCTGGCCTTTCCTCATGAGGAAGGCAGGCGGCAGTTGCACACAAGATGCCAAACAACCCAATTGTTTTCCTTAGTTACCAGGGTAGGAATTAACATTGTCCTCGGCTGAGCACAAGGACTTTCTGTAATAAACTCGGACAATAGGAAGGTGTGTTTTCTTGACCCATTGCAGGAAATCCTGTGCGTCTTGCATGGGAATGCAACATTTTCCTGCACTGTCTACAGCCGAATTCCAGCGCTCGGGAGGCCTCGAGGAGCACGTCACGAAGTGGCATATTTTGCATGAGCATAAAATTCTAACAAAATCCAATTTATTCACTGAGTATATTGACCTGGACGTTGTGAACGCCAGGCCCTGTGCGCTGTGCAGTGCTGTGTGCTGGTCAGACGGTCAATCCTTAGTCGGGAGCGGAGCGGTCACAGCAAAAACCTAAAGCAAAGCTGAGCTGCACAGCTAATATTTGTTATCATTCACAGGGGCGATTCTGAGCTGACACACTCAGAAATCCCTTTGATATGGCTGGGATGGGCTAGGGGAAACAGCCTGTTTTGAGTTTGGTGTTTTCAAGTATTGTAGTTAATATAGTAACTCAGAAAAGACTGCATTGCACGATTGCTTCTGAATAAAAAATATGGGCTGCATATCCCTTCCTCGTGCCCCAGTGGAAATCACACTGATAATTTAAACACAGCTGTCCTGCTGTGCATTTGTATCTGTGGCCCTCAAGGATGGTGACATGTTGTAATAGCTGTGTCTGTCTCCGAACAGAAATAATAAGAGAAACATCTGTCTCCCTGTTACTCTTTCCCCCCCCCAGACAAACGGCACTTCTGATTCTTATTTTAGATTTGGAATGTGCTCCCAGAAAAACAGAGATACCTGTCTCCATTGTCTCTCCTTGTTAAAACTAAATGGATCATTTCCATTTAACGGTACTGCTGCTGTTGATTAACCAATTTAAAAAAAAAAGAAACAATTCAGAAAGTGACGCATTACTTCTGCCTGTGGACAGAGGGAACAGCTGAAACGTGGGAGTCCAGACTACAGCTGTGTGACTACAGCTTTTAAAAAAAAATGCATATTTTAGTGAATAAAAACTACTGATTCCCTCTGCTGGTATTGTAGACCTTCTTTACTTACCAAGGTGATAGTGGTGGTGAAACGTGAGGTTTGAGTCACAAGAATACTTGTGAAAGGCAAAGTGAGACAACCAAAAGAAGCCACTACCTCTTCAAAGCTAGAGGGTTGAAACTGCAGTAGTCATCCTGGCTGACCTTTACCGCAGGCCTCCTGCCTATACTCCATTTCTATACCTGTATCTTCTTTGTCTTTGTCATGACTTAGGGTCCTATCACACAATGCGGCCTCCTGCCACAGACACTTGCATCCATCAGGGATACAGTATCATTGCTAAGGAAATAAATATTCACACAGATATATGAGAGACAGAAGGGCTTCTGCAGCCGTTTGGAAAAGCCTCATACTCTAAGAACTATCGAACATTTGTGAATGTGTGTGGATAATTTGTGAGCAGGAAAAAACAGAACAAAACGAAGCAAGACATACTTCTTCCTCTGGAGGCCAGGCACAGAGACAATGCCATTATGGTTAGGTGATGCATCCTTCAGTGAAAGGGATTAGCCAAGACTCCAAATAACCTATTTACAGGCGAGTCATAGGCAGCATTTTTAAGTGTTGTTTTTTTTGTGGGGGCCATAATTCCTTGCCAGGCAACTATGAACTGGGGCATGCCCCTGAACTTCATGCACCCTGCGTGCAAAATTTCATGCTGAGGAGAAAAGGCTGCATTTGTTAGAGAATTCAATTGCAAAAGCTAATCAGACTAGCTGAAAGCCTCCCTGCACCTTTCCATTTTCTTTTCCCCTTCAAAATGGATACAGGAAGAACAGCATGCTCCTGGAAACTTTTGTGCCAGAGTTGCGTGATACCTTCAACTTCCAAAATAACCTCCTTTACACAAATCTGTACGTGCCATTAAAGCATGAGGGACACCTCCTTGCCTACATGCTGTCTCCAGRCAGCAGTGCAACAAGACAGCTACCACAAGCATAATCTTATCGTTAATCTCAGGATCAGGGACACACCACAGACACAGGCTGCTAGAGAAGGAGAAGGCATGTTATTGGGACCTCATGTAAACAGCACCACAAAACAGAAGTGATATGCAATGTGCCAGTGTACCTAAACATGGGAAACTTTCACCCTGCACTGGCTAGTGCACGGTTCTGCTCGCATGGTCAGTGCACAAGGAACTGTATGCCTCCTTCTTGGAAATTAGGCTTTAAACCCAGTTCACAGCAGCTAGAGAGTGAGGGCACACAGGAAGCAGGACTTTGCACAAGGTTTTCCAGTGGCGTTGCATACAGGGGGAGCGGCTTTTGCTATATCGACATCTGTCTGCCTCTCCAGTTCTCCTTCCTACTGCCACCACACTCATCCCTATATCCAGGAGATGAAGCCCCTCAAGGAAGAAATGTTTGCATAATGAACATAAACTCGGGGGTACATTGTGTAATGGAATTCCAAATATACAGAGATTTGTCATCTGACATTTTGGCCCCTGTCAGGTGGTTCCTCCCCTCCCCGCATCTCCTGACTTACTCTCCTCCTCATCCGTGCTATGCTTTCCTCCTTACCCTGTGCCTTTGCTTGCCCCCCTCCATTGCTCTCCACATCCCCTCTTTGTTCTTCTGCCTTCTTCTGAGATACCACAGCTCTTCCCAGAGTGCTCTTCTGTTGCTTGGAAAATGAATATAAAAACTGGGATTTCAATGGGAAAAGAAAGCAAATGGTTCCAATGTGCAACTCTTCTTCTTGGGAGCAGTCGGACCAATGACTCATTCCCAGGGCTCTTGAAACAACAACAGGCATCTTCTCTCTTTGCCGTTGCTTGTAGTTGTGTTCATTACAGCAACGCTTACCAGCCAACAGAGAATGGGGCCCCCTTATGCTTGGTGCTGCATAAATCATTTTCTCCAGCATGGGGAAAAAAAAAAAACTTAAGGAAGATGAATACATGATTCAAGGATTTACTGCTCAGATTGCTTTGGGGCTCTTTTATTCCTCACCCTTTTCTTTGTTTCTCTCCCAGACTGCCTATCCTGCTGGCCTAGCCTTCACCCCACACCATCAGTCTCACTCCTGTCTGGCTGCCCCTGTCCGATTTACCTTCCATTTGCCTATTTCCTCCTTTGTCCATCCAAATGCCTCCCTTTCTGTCACTTTCTGCCTTTCTTGTGTGGCCAGATCTCCTGATTGCCTTATACATTCTGTGATACTGGGTAGTTTTTCATCACCTTGCTGGTGGAATCAAGAGATGCAAAATATTCAGTGTGAGGTAGACACTGAATGGTTAAAACTTGGCAAAGTTATAGAAAACCGAAAACAGGCTCTCATAGCAGAAAGTGTCAGGTACCACCAGCTCCAGCTAAATTAAATTCTGTCCCTGTAGTGTGTATGCACAGAGACATTTATATTCATATTTTTAACAGCCTTCTAAACTCTGCAGTTCACTGACAAACCCTTCATGAAGCTATCATTCCTTTTTTAACACCTGAACTTTAAAATGTCACATATAGCATTTAAAAGGACAGGCAAATAACCAAGGAAACATCCTAGCATGCATTTTGCTTCCTCTCCTTATGGCTGATCTAAAGTCCATGGAAATCAGTGGCAGTCTTTCTATCTACTTCAGCTGAGTTTGCATCCAGTAGGTTGGTGCCTTCTAAAATTTCAGAGGAAAAAGACCCCACACAAATGATTTTTTTTGAGTTTCCTTTTACACATATATCTGGCAATACTGATGTGCTGTCAAATGATCTTTTCAGTGCTAAATATATACCATTAACTACTAATAAAAAACTAGACTTTAAAAATTCAGCTCTTTTTGGCATCTGTACAGAGCATTCTACTTGATCACACAAGATGTATGGTTTGCACTAGTATTGCAGTCACAGTTTTCTTGTTAAAGCTGTCAACCATTCCAATGTCTATCTTTACAATGCAATTCAAGCCTTGGTTAGAAAAATAGGCATTTTTGCTTAAACTATGTCATTAAGATCCTCTACTAGCCCTCTTCTGTACCCTGCTACAGGCTACAGCTCCTGTCAAAACTGGGGTGCAACATGAAAATAAGGGAGGGAAGAAGTTGATCACTTCTGTTTGAGGTGCTTCCTCCCGGTGACAGAGATATTGTGGACAAGAAATGCTCTCTTAAACTTGCCATTTTTTGAATTATATTTTGTTAGAACCATTTTGAAAGCAAAACTTCACTGTCTCATCTTGTTAGAGTCACAAAGGTAACTCCAGGACAGAACATTGCCTTTTGACTCTCTTAAAATCAATAGAGAAATTCTCCTGAACATCAGCTTTTCATAGCATTGCATTGGTATCTGACTGGACTGATTAGAAGCTATTTGTTAATGGCATGGGAGAAATGGAATCAGGTTTATCACTGTGAAAACTGATCATTTTCTAAAGACAACCCCTGAGAGCACTTTTGACGAGCCAGTGTAAATCTTCAGCCAATATTATATGAATCAACTTTAATGTAATGACATAAAGCAAAGGGAAAAATACAAGTAAGGGATAAACATATGTCTTCTAATGCTTAGGCACAATGGGGAGCCCCCTTATCTGCTTCTATAATGCGCCTTATTATGCTTAAGTAATGGGTATTAGGAGCCAAGCAGTATGTTACATCTCCTCCTACATGGTACATTCCCATACTGCCTAGATACATATGAATCCTGCATGTCACATGTCATTACATTTTCTGAAACTATATATCCATCCGTGCTAAAAATACACAGAGAGAAAGAGAGAGAGAACTTGAGTGTAAGCAACAGATACTTCTGCACAGACCCTTGGCAATACTAAAGACTGAGAGATTTATAGATGTGTTTATTATTCATCACTGTTTGAAGAACAGCATTTGTGGAGATAATTGGCCCTAGAGGTTTTCATAGCAAGCACCCATTAGGTGCTTGCACCCATTCATTTCCAAGCTGGCTGCACTGAGGCTAGGCCCTCTCTACCTGCCTTCTCACCTACACGGCAGCCTGACTTTTTTCTGAAGTGCTTAGTTACAGAGCCATTCCCATAAAAATGCCCCCAGAACTATCCATAAATACTCAGGATCAAAAATTCCAGACGATGAACAAACCCATGTAACTCGTGACCTGCTTGTGTCCTGCTCCCCTGCTGCTGTGATGCAGGGACTGCAACAGCCCCGAGCGTCTTCAGTGGACAAACTGCCCGTGAGCAGTCTCCATCCTGCCACCYCTGTCCTCTGGCAGCAAAGTCCCACTGCGGGCCACCCTGTCAGCCTCCCTCAGCGCAGGGAGAGGGCTGCCCCTCACCACTCCTGACAACTTTCAGATAGCGAGGCAGAGCCAACTTTCTGGACCAGACCCCCCTACAAAAAGGAGGGTCAGAGCTGATTTTTGAAAACAGATGCCTCAAACTCCACTTTGCCAGCTTCACCATAGCTGCTGCGGAGTTGCATTGGGCCTCATGCACAAGAGACACTAACGTGATGAGGAGGGCAGCGGTGTCCTGGCAACGCAAGTCAGGCAGGAACCTGGCCCATGCTAGGAGCGCACCCAGTGTCCCAGGCTTTTCTGTGTCTGCATGAACAGCCGAGTGCCCAGACCCCTCCTGCTCGGATGCAGCAGATGGAGCCGTGAGGCAGGCTGTGTTTCTGCAGGGCTCGGCAGCAGAGCTCTGCTCTCTAGCTCCAGCTAATGAAGCTGATTTGATGAGCTGATTATTCTGGCGTATTAGTGCATCACTGACACGGTGCTCCTCCACACTGCACCAAACACTGGAGTAAGGATGTAACATCGGTCCTCTATCGAGCTTTCTGCCTAAGTGAGTGGACCACGCAATCCAGAAGGAAGCAAGTCTGGATTACCAGAAGTAGACGGAGCCCCTCTTTATAATAGAGCACTGCAGCTTTTTGAGCTGGAATGTAGCAGCATTCCTAATTTAGATACTCTGGTTGAATTTTAAGTGGAAGTGAACAAAACATTTGAAAAGCTGTCCCTGTTCTCTCAGCAGGGAGACTTCGAGAAAATTCTGGGTTTGGGGGAAGAATACTGGTACAAAATCAGCCCGACTTTTCCCAGGTAGGGGTGTGATTCCAGGAAGTAAACACTGGTTTTCTAGATGTGATGGCTGTAAACAAAGAGGGGTTGGTGATCAGGAGGTGATTCATGATGTGAGGGATAATGATGAATAGGTGTTATGACAACAACTGCTCTGCAGCTGTAGCTCTCTCATCTGCGACAAACTGCCAAAAACTCACCAGCTTTCTCCTGGGACCTTGTAATGACAGTAAACAAGGCTTAACACTGTCCAACACAGGAGGTGCATGACTGTTGACCTCTTTGTGGCATGAGAAAATTGGCTAAATAATGTCAAGAAGTGGAATTGCAGGTACCTGCTAGGACTCTGGTTTTTTTGCAGACAGCAGAACATCCTCTAGACAATATTATTCCTGGTTTACAGAAGCCATTAATTGTGTTAATAATGCTTTTACCTATGCAAAGTTTCTCCAATTTTAGCTCAATATTCCTCCCTCAAAATGCAAAAACTATGTGGCTGTCCCTCTGGGAGCACAAGGACAKCCTTTTATATATTTACATTCATTTCCACTTCAAATCGAACCAGAGCAAGCCCTTGCAGGATTTTTCAGGCAGAGTGGTGGTTCTACTCTTGCTGAATCATCTGTGACAACKATTAGGCAAGAACGCAAGAATAAACATTCCTTGGCACCCAGATTTCAATCTCCCGTACAAAGTATCAAAATCACCATTTAGAGATCAGCCTCAGAGTTTGAAAAATACTGCACCAGGGCAATTGATCAGTGCTTGGACCAGGAACAAGGTGTATCAAGCATGAAGAAGCTCGGCACAATGGGGAGAAGGGACTAGCTATACACTGACTTGTGATCGGGTGCTCCTACAGAGCTGCTGTGTAGTCCACTGCTGTATCTGGACACACACAGAATAAACAGGAGAGATTTGCTAGAGGGTGCAGTGCAAAGCTGATTGCATACAGAGGTCTGTTAAAAAGCGGGGCTGACATATGAAACTGTTGCTTATAATATATATTCATATATATTTGAATGTCTTTCCAGATTCCCTTGCTTCAAGTGCCTTATTCATGCAAGTCCCGCGCTTCACCCCATCTAAGAGAATTCTGATGTTCTGTTCCTCAGCTCTGTCACTCCTCATTACAGCAGTCACCTATGAGAATAGGTAGGAAAACAAAAGGCCAGATGCACAGATGCACAGATGAGTGGAGTACACTGCAACAAAAGAAAGCAACTCTCTTTGGACATAACTAACGCGTGAACTTGCTTGACTGTTTGTAATCCTGTTTCTCGTTGCCTCTTCTCACAGCTTTGCTGAATTTAAACATACAGTGTTCTCCAGCCACAAGTGCCTATTTTTTCATGATAAGGTTTATTGAATCTGTACATTGAGGCATCAAGAAGAACAGTGTATAAGGGAAAAGGAAGGATGAAGCAGAAGTAAAGATGGTTCAGGGATGAGAGCTAAGGCAGAGAAATCTGAGTCAAAGTCCTTGAGTTCATTTCCCAGTTCTACCAGAAAGTTTCCTGCATGCCTTTGGGCATGCCACTGAGGGTGGCAAAAATTTCCTGCATGCCACTTCACCAACATGTGCCTCAATTGTGAAATCTGTGAAATGGGAACACCAGATACCCCACACCATGTGGCCTTGCTGGGCTTCCTTAATGCATGTTTGAGAGTTTCACAGATTCCACCATGGCAAGAACCCTACAGAAGCTTATAACTAAGCAGGCAGAAAAGGAAGCTGAGGCTCTGAGATCTGGAGACATCAATCTGAGGATTCCTGCCTGGCAAAGAGTGTCAATATTACTGCCAAGCATATTCTGCTGATCTTTCCCTGAAGTGACTCCTCTTGTTTCTATACAACAGCAAATATCCCATTAGGTATGAAAGACCACTGCCATATATCTGCACCATATTTCCACTGCAACCAAAAGAACCCATGGATTAAAATCCCAGAGAAGTCATGGGATTTGTAGACTGGTAAAACAATCGGTGAGTTCAAGGACCAAGACTGAGGGAAAATTCCAGTTTCCCACACCATTCTCAATCACTTCTATAGCCATTGTAAATACTTTATAGGTGGAAAGCCATATTGCAGAGAAAGGCTGAGTTTCCTGCCCAGAATCTACAAATCAGAATCTCATTTATGGCAGAGAGTCACTGGACACACATCCCCTACCTTGGATAGCTGAAGTGCAGAGACGCTGCTCAGACAGGGGATGACATCTGCTCTCCAGGGGCCCTTCGGCTCCATAGTGAGATGGAATTGGGTTGGGCATGTGGCTGGCGTATACTGCTTGGCAATGTCGGCGTCAGCAGGTCTTTCTGGCTCACTTACCTTGACAAGCAGAGATCTGGATTACACAGTATTTCTTCTGCCACAAGAGGAGCTGCTGTCTGTCATGAGCTCTAGGCCCAGCATACGTACTGTATGGGGGCGTCTCAAAGGTTGAGCGCCTTCCTGCAGAGCCACTGTCACCACCTGCCTGTGAGCTGCCCCAAAATCTCCTGCTTCCCTCAGCTTTCCACTGTGTCTTGTGACTCTCAGCCTCACAAAGATTTTGATAGGAAGCTCCACAAGCCAGGGAAATTGGCCACCTGCTCCATATCTATGCCGTCCTGACAGTGTAGGGCCCCACATTTCCAGGCTGGTTACACTAGGCTCCTGTCATAGTCTTCACAAAGTGATAAATAGCTCCAGAAGGACATTCTTCCCTGAGGTTTATTGAACTATCTTATAATACTGCCTCTCTCCAATCTCTGTCTCCATGACTCTATAGGATACCTAAGGCACATCTCAGGGAGATATCTCAGGTAGGCATGCAAAATTTGGTAGGATAAAACCAGGTCTGAATGTGCAACAATCTTAGCAGTGGTTAATCAGCTGTGTGCTGTCCTTGCCTCCTTGTGCCTTGAGCTCTATATTTCTGTTTGCCATGCATGCCTGTTCCCCTCCTTCTCCCTCACTAGCTCCTTTTTTTTTCTTTTTCAAGGATGAACACATAACTCCCCATCTCTTTATAAAGGGTTTATACAACACCTAGAGCAGCACCAGACATGCAGTGTTCTGGTCGTAGCTGGAGTCTCCTCAGTGCTCCTGCAGAGTCCTTTGAATCTGATCATCCAGAAGCACCTCTTACTAACAGCTCACTTTGAGTCATCTTCTTCTACCATGATGTGCATGCAAATTAAATACATTCTTCTGCCCAGGCCGTTAAGAATAACATGACTGCTTATTTTCTGAGCCATGCTATTGCTGCCTTCCTGGTAAAATATAGAAAGTTAAAGACAAAATAAAATAAAATTCATGATCACTTTAAGCAACTACTGAAGGAAATGCCTAATGGATAAATTAGGCATTTCTTGGCTGTGAAGATGGCATCTTTCAATGACATCTCCTGATGAAAGCTTTGGGAGTGATGACCTGGAATAGTGGTACATTAGTGTGAACAGCCTCACTCAATTATGCATCTTATGACTGAGTCCTGACAGGATCTGAAAGGAGAGTGGAGGATTAAGAATATATTAGTGATCAACTTCTTTTCAGTTGAGTTTCTTAACACAATAAGATGCAAAGGAAAGCTAGTAAGGTGCTGTTAATTCTATGACTATTTATGAAACAGTGAGAAAACCCCAAAACTGCATTTTTTGAAAGTGACTTGGCAATTTCTAGTGGGGTTATGAAACAGAAAAGATTTCCATTTGGATAAATGTTTTGAAGACTTTTTGTTTACCTAAATCTTTATTCAAACTATTCCTAAAGCAGAAGTTGGGTGGGAGAAAATCCTCCTACACCTTGTTTGCATCCCCCCTGCCCTTTGCTAGAGGTGAGGTGTTGGTGTGAGCAGCCTAGAAAATGAATGGCAATGTTTGGGGAAGGAAGAGCAGGGCCATAAGCCAGGACACCTGGGAGATGCTCTGGTTCAGCACATGCACCTCCCTGGCAGTGCAAGCCAATATATCAGAAACATACCTGCTTCTCATCTTTCCCTCCCCTTCTTCACTCCTCCAAAACTCAAATGGTTTGTCTTAAAGGCACAACCAAGTCTTTAAAACATTTTTACTTTGACACCCAATTCTGAATGTTGGAGGTTTTTCTAGGAAAG
This sequence comes from Apteryx rowi, assembly GCF_003343035.1. Classification (NCBI taxonomy): domain Eukaryota; kingdom Metazoa; phylum Chordata; class Aves; order Apterygiformes; family Apterygidae; genus Apteryx; species Apteryx rowi. Next base: position 1,670,511 of record NW_020447386.1, on the reverse strand, counting down.
GAGGGTAAATGCAGTGGAGCATGAAGGAGCCTGCAGCTTAAGTGGGGCAGAAGCTTCTATAAGAAAACATCAACAGTGGAGAGGTGGCTGGTAAGCGGCTGGAGTAAATCACTTGGACAATTAAGCATATGCAAGGAGTAACAGACAGTGACTATGGGAAAACCTGCTAGAACAAAGTAGCAGTTTTCTCTTCTCTCCTACCTACAGACTCAGCCAAATGCACAAGAATAGGGTTGGGGGCTGTTCATAAATAGTCTGGCTGCTGTTTGTCAGCGGCAACAGTTGAAATGTCCTTACACAATTGCTACTTTAGCATGTGCTAAAAATGACAATGGCATCCGGTCGAAATGGTCCCGCTGAGAACTGTCGTTCCAAGTCGCAGTCATAAAACTACTGGTGGGTGGTCTTCATCTCCGCTTGTCCTCATTATCATTTCATTGTGTTTATATGGCCCGCTGCACCATGGAACTCCCCGCATTTTAAAGCATTTCATTGACGGGGCAGTTAGACATTCATATTTATATGTCCTTGTTGTATTGCAGTGGTTTTTCCTATTCTTGGGATCCAAGCCTTTTGTGAAATGGTGCGAGGAAGATGTGTATTCAGATCTTGGCCCAGTGAATTGGGTATTGTTTGGAAATAACAGAAAGTATTGAGAATTTAAACATCCTGGACCCTATCCTGCTCCTGCTGAACATAACGGAAGGGCGGTCTCTTGCCAGGGACTGAAAGCAAGGCTGCAAGTCAGCTGGGCAGCATCTACCTGACTTCTGGTCAAAGAACAAGCAGCAAAGTTGCTTGGCTCCAGTGCTAACGGCAGGCATGCTGCTCTCAGTCCTCCTCCCATAGGAGTGGACAGCAATGCTCTTGTTGACTACAAAAATTGAAAGTCCAAATCCTAATAATCTCTTCTTCTTCTTCTTCATTCTTGTTTAACATGCAAGTCAAAAGCTGTGAAGCCTACATGCAGCTCAGTGATTGGGCAAAGCTTGAGCTGTAAAAGCAAAATGTTTGCCGAACCTGCAGAAAATAAAAGCAAGAGACATTTTACACAGTAGAAAAGTAAAGAATATTGAAACCTGAAGTTTTTCTTCACTTTCTCTGTTTTGCACTGTGCACTGTTGTTACCTCTGTGCCTCTTCCTGAAGGTGCTGCACAGCTCCTCTGCTGCAGGACCTGAGGTCAGAGCGGGGAATTTGTCCCTTCCTCCATTACACAGGCAGGACAGCCCATGGGGCACGGTGGAAACTCTACACACATTGCACTGCCTTGTCCTAGCTGAAAAGCAGAATAAAGTAGGCAGGCAGAGGAGGCACGCAGGGCTTCTGCCATTTTGTGGGGCCAACATGTACATAGCTGGCTTGCTGTGCGGCAAATACCCCTGTTCTGCATACATCAGGCTGCACTACATGGCTCTTCTGATTTTCCAAGTTTTGCTTGTTCCAGACACATAAAGGAGCAGCTGCTGCTCATGTGTGCATGCATTGTTGCCCAGTGAGGAGTTGAGGATCTGTCTTGGCAAATGGTGAGAACCTTAAGTTCTCAGGTAAAATGCCACAGAAAGGAAATGAAAAGATAGACCCAACTGAACATGTAAGAAGGTGCTTGTTTAAATGTTCTACGGATGACTGTTAGAAGCAAGGAAAAGCACTATTTGCAAATCAAAATAAAGAATGAATAATAAATCTGACATGGGCTTTTTCCAAATTTTCCTTAAAAAAATTACCCATGGGCAAGGAGTCAGCAGGCTGCTTTCAGCCCAAAGGCCAATAGGCTCCAGAAGTGCCCCTTCCTGGAATATAGCTTTTAAAACTGATTACCTTTGTAAACCATTAGTGAGAGTGCCAAGATTATTAGACAAGCCCTTAGACCCCGGGATCATAATTCCCTCCTTTACCCAGAGAACAGGTCCATGCAAGAAGTAGGTGTGCAGGCATCTCGCACTGCTCTTCCAACATACCTCCATCCTGATCTGCAGGCTTTCAGAGCAGGATTCATCCCCTGTGCTCATTCAGTCCTTGGCCTCAGCTGATGGTGCCAAAAATGAGAGCAATTAGAGCCAAGTGGGATGACAGCTTTTGTGCTATGCTCCTTGGCCCACTAGAAACTGGACAGTGAGACAGCAATAGAAATGCTTTTTTCAACCATTGCACCTAGATCCATAGCAAACCACCAGTAACAATAAGTGAATTCTATACTTTTATGCTTAAATAACAAAGAACTGCAATGGAAGAAGTGGCTCTGGACAGGCAGAGTAGACCAGTACACGTATCTGGATGGTTCASTGGGACATCTCTGACATGCTTTAAACTAGGGCAGGTGGTCCCTGCCTGACCCTGCTCTGTGAGACTGGAGCTACACACAACAGAGCTAGCAATAATCATATTATTTGTTCAAATATTATTTGCCATAGTTGTAGCACTTCTTTTCTGTTGGTGAATCAACTGATGGATCAGCCAGAACTGTACTGAGCGTATTTGTAAGTTTTTGGTCCATTTTTCCTTTTGGCTATCAATAGTTTAGACTCTTGATTTTCATCTTGTGCCTTATTTATGAGCTGTTTGAGTTGGCAGTTTCCTATTTGCCATTCATCCTTCATGCTATTGAGTTGGTCACCTAAACCACACAGTTTCCCTTCTGTTTCCCTCTGGGTAAGTGAGACTTTTCAAAGAGAACAGTAAACAAGGAAATACCGCCATGAACCCATAAACATTCCTGGTTTTATGTGAGTATGGACATTACAAAGAGCAATGAACCACTCCAACAATAGTCAACCCCTGTTTCTCTAAGCAAATATTCAGAAGACAGCACACATTGCAAATTCAGATGGGATTCAAACAAATATTCACCAAACCTGGTTTTCAGCATGTAACCTGCTCTGTTATTGAGACCCTCAGCCTTTGGTCATAATGGAATCTCTTTTGCAGACTATATTAGCTTGTACTCTTAATGCTAGTCTGTGATTTCCTGATTAATTCCCTCATTCATGCAGGAGAGGGGAAAGAATCACATTAAACAGCTTAACCAGTTATTTGTTTATTATTTTGATCTGCAGTGTGTGCTTTTACTAGCCTATAAAAACAAACGAACTTTAGACAAGATTCTGACCTACATGCAAAAATGAGATCTCATGTTTGAAACTTATTAAGTACTTTAATATAAAAGGTGAATAGTTCCATAAAATGCATGTGACTTCCTCACATACTCAGATGTGCTCAAGTACTTGACCAAAAGGGGAGCATTGCTAGTTTTAAAAGCAAATCCCTTCCCTTCTCCAAATAACCCGCAAAAGAAAATATCTAACAATTTTGTTGTGATTTTACTTTTTTTTTCCTGGAGCTAACAAGAAGCAGTGGGAGGGAAGGTGCCAAGCATTAGACCTGCATATTTGACATCCTGCCCTGATTCATATAAAAAGACTGCAAGAACGTAAGACTGCATGAAAGATAGTTACAAAGAATTGCAGAGAGATGAATCTCAGAAGAAACTGCAGAAGAAAAATTGTTGTAAATCATGTGCAGAGACTGTCTGTAGACCCCAAGGAAATATGGAATGAAGAGACGATACCTTTGCCTAAATACAGAAAAGGCAGGTTTTGAAAAGGAAGCAAAGGACACCAGAATGCTGCTGCTTTGAATTGTTTCAATATGTTTGATTGGATTTTGTGTGGCAGCGTATCACTGCAACGTACTCTACATGGGGATAAAATTCCACGCAGTGGTCACTTATATTGGGTATGGCAAAGATAAAAATAGAAATACCCATTTGAAAATGTATTTATTTTAATTTTCTTTTGTTGTTATTGGTAGGGGATCGCCTGCGTGTGGATCCCCTTGTAATTTGGAGATGATGTGCGGTGCCAGGCTGGTTGCTCGGGACGGCTCTGCCTTGCAGAGGAGCGCTCAGCAGGGAACCGGATCATGCCGGGAGTCAGCGCAGGCAGCTGTGGCCTCACGCAGCCCGGCTGCCGGCATTTCCACCAGGCACCGTTGCCTGGATGGCCGTGCACACGCTTCGAGAGGGTGCCGATGGGCTCTCTCCGGCCCTGTGCATGCCCAGCTCCTCGGGGACGGCACCTTGTGGGGCCCCTTGCTCGGGGGATGCCGCTCCCTGGCAAATAAAACTGCCCCCAAAAGCGCACATCCTAACACAACCAAAAGCAGCCATCCCTTGTCCATCAGAGGACACAAGATGCATGCCCCATATCCCTGCAAAGGATCGCTCCAAACTGTTAAAAGCCGCACTACATTCTGAAAGCTTAATTTTGCAGCTGAAAAGGCCRCCGGTGCTGAGGCGTGCATGCATGCACCCCTGCAGCTCCCCAGCCCTGGCAATGGCCTGACACTGCCGAGTGGGAGCGCGGCCTCCCCTCGGCCTCTCCCCATGCCTCCTGGGGAGCAGCACCCCCGGCTGCTGTCTCACCCGCCACCCTGTCCTGGAGGGCAGCACTCACCTCTGACATGCTGCCAGGAGCTGCAGGGAGCCGTGTGCACACTGCGATTGCCTGCCTGGGAGCTGTGCAACTCCCCGATTTTGGGGAGTTCCTGTAGGGGGGAGGCACTATGCTTGGAAGTGACTCCAGAACTGCATTAAACCTCAGCTCCCAGAAGCAGTACTCAGAAACATTTGGGGGCCCGTGGATGTTTTTGGAAGCCTACTCAAAAAATTTTAGAAAATTGTTTTTCCACAACAATCCCCTTTGGAAGATGGGAAAGCRTGTGCCACAAGGCTTAGGTGGTCTGGAAACATCTTCGGCACTTTTTTGTACTAACCGCAGCATTGCATTTCATTCTGGGAGGAATATTCATGGCTAAGCTGTAAGCCTCTGATTTATAATGGAAATACTGATAGATCCAGATCCATTTGCAGATGCTATTATAATGTTTCATCCTGGGGAGGGGAGGGGGGAGGGAAGCAGCCTCCTTTCTTTTTCATTTTAAATATCAGTACACTTTGATATTGGTTTCATGAAGCATTTGGATGGGTCCTTATTCACAAATGAATAAAAATGAGTAAAGTCCTCAGAATCAAAGGTAAGCCAAAACTGGCACCCATCAGCACAAGGCAACCCAGAGAGCCCATCTGCAGCCAAACCATGCAGCAGACCCAGACACAGCTTAAAGGCTGGCAACAAGACCGCCTGCAGAACCTGCCAAGGAGCCAGATGCTGTTGCTTCCCAAGCTTGGCATGAGGGTTCCTGATTGCCATCCAACAAAGAGGAAAAAGAGGAATGATATAATGTGGTGGGATAAAACACATCCCACCTCAACCTCCTTTATTGCTCATTGAAAAAAATCGTGGAAGATACTATTGGAAATGCATCATTGTTTTCAGAAATACATACATTAGCCACAACAATGGCCTTGCCAAATGGGAAAAGTAGTAGCTATTTAAATGTATGTGCCATTTAAAAAAAAATTAAATCTTCATATGCTGTGTTTTGGGTATGGGTGTCTTTGTGTCTTTTGTTAACTGTTAAAGTGATAACCACTAAAATGAATGCAAGTGTGGCAAAAGGCTTCCAGTTTTCTACAGTAATATTTCAAAATCCCCTGCCTCGGCACAGCTGTCTAGATCAGATAGATCACAGTGATGGCTACTGAATGTAAAGGAACCAGGTTTGCAACATGGGGTACATGGAAATAAAAAGCAAACTGTAAATAAAGATATGTGCAGAGAAAGACATTATGAAACAAAAAATGTAAATGTCATTATACAGATAAGGGCTCTGCTTTTCCACGGTGTTACAYGACTCTGTGTTCATATAACTTAGTTTCAATGGCATTATCTGAGGCAAACTGGAGTAACACCAGAATTTGGCCCAGGCAATATAAAATGAAGTCATTGTGCTGTACACCCAAGGAGCTACAAGACAATGAGGGTACCGTAATGTATGGCAAAAGACATAGCAAAATGCATGCAAAATAATATGCTGTTGCAAGTAGGTAAAGAAATAGGAATACAGTAAAAAAGTAGCATAAAAGAAGAACAAGAAACTGCTGGTAGAATTACCTGAATAATAGCAACTGTCATTATTATTCTTGTCTTCATGGTCATATAATATTTTGGGAAATACTAAGTGTTTCCATGAGTGGTATTTCAGGGCAGCTCAAACTTATTTGCAAATTCAGGTCAAATTTGCCAGAGAATTTCAGCTGAAACAAATACATAAGAATGTGGTGAACAAAACCATGACATTATTTCCACCACTAGCTATTTTAGCATCCTCAGAAGGTTTGGGCACCTCTTAAAAAAAGGAATACTTTTTATAAATCAAGGACAAGGAATCACCTTTTATTTAATAGCAGGGTCGTTAGAGTACTCATTGAGGACAAAGGAGATCCAGCTTTAATTAAGTCTGTCGTCCAGTGTCCAGGGTATTGTCTGAACAGGAGTGCGGTACGGCTTCACATCTCTTCCAGATAGAGGAGATTATTGAATATTGAACCTGAGCCCTCTATACTCACAAAACTGTTCCAGCTGCTGAGATACTGGCTAACCAGAGAACTTCTCTCCCATTCTCTGATTCTAGCTTTTTAATTCCTTGGCTTTTATTACAATTTTCTATTATAATTATTTTGGCTTAAGGAAAATATTTTATTTTCTTTACCTAGATTAAATCCCTTTCACATTTTCTTTTTTAATTCTAGCCTGGTTTTAGTTAGTCTAGCCCATTTTTAATTTTGATCAGATCCAATTACTTATACTTTCAATACATATGTTTAATAAACCAGTTAGTCATACAGTCCTTCTTTCAACATTTTTAGTGTATTAAGGTTGAAAATACCTGGTGAAATATGAGGTATGTAAATACGTTTGTTGTAAAGCAAGAATATAAAATAGTGAGAAGTATATTGGAAAGTGTTACATACAAAAAGAAGTAAGCTTGTTCTTGGTGCATATCTCTAACTTTCAAATACATACTTATAAAGTGCTGTAAGTGATTAAAGTATTGTATGTGTAAAATCCCCACCGTTAAGAATTTCAGTGACAACCACATTTATGCACTGGACACTGGAGAAGTGTGATACAATGCAAAGCTGTGTCTTAAATCGTTCCTCTCACCTTTGCAAGCCACCTAGAAATGTTTCCCTTTCTGGAGCTGGATGTTTAAGACTAATAATAAGGACTGTTTCCATCTGAATCAATGCTATTTATTTTTGCAGCTGAGCACTCCGTAAGTAGTCTAAAAAGCAGGTGTTATAATACATTTGTTCCTTGTTCACTATAACTCTGTTCTTAGGAGACAAGATTGCCTGTCATAGCAATATAGTATCATATCGTATCATACAATGAATTAATTGTAGTATTACAGAAAACACAGGCGCAGAAGACTATAAGAAGGATTGCCCAAGGTTTTCTATTCCAAAATATTGGGTTTTTTTATATCTGAACTGGCTGAACATTCACAACCCGAGGTAAAATTTTCCGTGGTGCTTGGCTATCTCAAGCTAATAATTATGCTTCTTATTTTGTGAAGTTTTAGAAAAAACTCCTTCCTTCAATAAGGCTGTTTTCTCATGTGAAATGAATTCTTATAGTTAATGGACTGGCTTAGGACCTCTGTTCTTTAAGGAAAGGACTAGGAAAGAAAGGCAGTTCTTTGAAATGTGGCAGCTTGTGGCGTATCAGTAAAACACGGCCAAATCTGACCCCATCACAGCTTTGAGGAGACCAGTTTGTCCATGTCCCGCAGAGCTGTGCTAGAGGTAAGCCCTGAGTAGCCATCCCTTGGGGGTGCTGTGTCGAAGCCCAAATCCCTTATGATGGCTGTCTTTGTTGCACCCGCAGGAGCCTCCACTTTTGGGGGGGGGGGGAAGCTGCCTTTCCTGGGCCTGCCTGCGGGTGCTCAGCCTGAGGGGGGTGGACAGGGGAGCTCGGCGAGAGGCAGCCAAGGGAGACCGGGTCCGGGGCAGCGTGAGGGGCCCAGACCTATCTAAATGCTAAGCTGCAATAATAGGAAATCTTTCGCAGAACRTTAAGGTTGCATGGTCAAACAATGGCTTTCCTGACATGCCTGCCCGTCCTCCTCTGCCTCACACTTGGCCATAGCAAGGCGAGGGATGTCCCACACACGACAGGCTCCTCCACACCACAGCCACAGCCCATCCTGGTCCAGGAGCCGCGCATGGCGCAATGGCTGTGCTGCCATTGCACTGACACTTTCAGGTCAGGAATCCTCTAAGTTTTGAATGTGCAACTTTCCTCTAACACAGAGGGTTTTAGCTGCAACCCTGCACTACTGTGATGTTGCCTCTACCTTGTAACATGGTGTGAGCTGCTGAGGAAAGCTGAAGATTGACAGCACTGAACCACATGCACTTACACAGCATCACAGAAAGCACATAGGACAGGCTGCAAACACCCAGCGAAGCTCTGAGCTGAGCATTATTTCCAGGTGTCTGTTTAAAGAGCAAGAGGAGACGGTCCAAGTGACAGCTGAAGAGTGCCACATCCTCATCACAGGAGCAAAACAAAGCCCCCAGCCAAAGTTGGGACCYGGCTGTGCACCGGCTGGTTGGCGCCCGGGTGCTGAGTGCCCCACAGTGGCCTTGAGCAGAGCCCTGCCTGCCGGGGGCAACCTGCAGCCCCTGCAGCAAGGAGGAGGCAGGAGACGGGTGTAAAGGAGATCCTGGGCCAGGTCCTCCAGCCCTCCCCCAGCGCATCAGTGTTGTTTCGGCCAAGCAAATGTGCCAGGTACTGGTGCAGGCCCTTCCAGCCAAGCACTTGCTGGCTGTCTGGGAGCCCTTAGCCGATGGAGCACCTGCGGAGCTGGCTCCCGTGCCGGCCCCTGGCCGYGGCGTAGCAGCTGTGGCTGAGGGTGGCCACAGGACAACCAGGGTTTGGCACTCAGCAGCAGGTGGGCACCCTAGAGCGGACCTGGTCCCTGCTAGCAGAGGATAAAACAGACTCCAGGTTATTAACAGCTTCACTAGAAGCTGAGCTGGGGACGGGGCCAGAGCAGGCAGCCAGCCAGCCCGAGGTCCTGGGAGACCTTGGCAGCTCTTTTCACCCACCTCTTTTGCTCCATCCAGTGGTGATGAACCACATCAGAGCCTCTCCACTTTGATTATGAGGCTGAGGGACACAGGGCATCTCAGCGAACCTGGCTGGGTTTCCTGTGGCCTACTTGAAGAAGCCACCCTGACTCAGCAAGGCAGCCACCCACTTAGTAGTGCCTGGTTGTGTGAGTGCCAGGAGTGCACACAGCCACACAGCACAGCCGTGATTCCCRCCTGCAGCCCACAGAGAACGGCTAACTCATGACTTCAGCATTGTGTCCAGCTGCAAGGTGCTGCTTTACAGCCCAGATTGCCAAGGAAAGCAACAGTGGCCAGGGACCTTTGCCTTCAGGGGTCGATGGTGCTTTCACGATAGCTTCTGGGAATGGGCAGAGCAATTGGGGCCAATGGAGGGTTCCTTTCAATTTAGTCTGAGACCAAGGGGATTGGTGATGCAATGAGCCCTTCTGGGTTTATCCCAGGGAGAGAACAGAGCATTCACTCAGTTTTAGATTTCAAACCATACCAAAGGCCTAAGGTGGCCTGAAGTGTGTCCTCACTTCAGCCAGTGTAACTCCTTGGATGCTTTTCACTGAGGACAGGATTTGGCCCCGTATGATTTATTTGGGGATTTTTTTTTTTCTTGCCTTTGACATTAACATCTATTTCTTCAATGCTGCAACCAGAAAACCTGCATTCTCACAATAATTTACATAGTTCCTAAAAGACACATTGTCTTTGCAGCAAGGACCCAGCAGTGAAGACGAAGAATCTTTCAACCCCCCACCCCGCCTCAGTCTGCCCTCTCACACCTGAGGCTTTTTGGTGCCACAGGACAAAAATAAATAAAAGCAAGTACTTCCACTTCCTCAGAGCAGAGCTGATATGGCACGAGCTCACTGGATGAGAGCAGCTCAGACCTGAAAAGCTTTCTTCTCTGTTGGGATCACAGCTTGAGCGTAGGCTTGTTGTGTCGGAATGGGCCTACTGTACCCAAACATCTGAGCTTACTCCAGCTCCTAGAGGAACATTTTATACTCATTATACATGCAGCAGAATTTCAAAATATGTCCCTGGGACCAGAATGCAGGAGGAGGACATTAAAGGTTAGAAGGTAGTAGGGGAAAAGCACAAGGAATGAGTAATCTGGAGTTGCCTGATAACCATTTGAGGCTTAGCCAAAATTAACTGTATCAAGTCATCATGAAAGAGAGAGATGTGTTACTTGATGCATTGTTAACAAAGAGAGGATTTTATTACTTTAGGTACCTTTTAAAAATAAAAAGCAGAGGAGCAGCTCCACATCCCAGGTTTCAAAATGTTATGATCTAAGCGCAAAATTCATCACTGCCACCACTAAGAGATCATACATCCTGGAGTGTCATGAGCCATCCGTGATTTGTGTCATTGCAGAGGATGATAAATCACTGCTAAAACATAACAAGCAGCATCATCACTGCAACACAATAGATCAAGATGCATCAAGATCTTTGCTAAAATATTATTTACAGTTAGCAGGGGCTTGGAATGGCAAAGCAGAAGCTGATATTAATCTTTCTTGTATTGTGCCTTTGTGTACACGAAGGGCCCTGCCCTGGGAAAAATGGTACCTGTAACTTTCCCTGATGCAATAACCACTGGTTGTATATACTATGCCTGAAAGGGATTAAGTAGACACATCCCTATGGAAAAAGAAAAAGGACAGTGAGAATAAGTAAAGTCCCATTAATAAGACCTTTGAGAACTCAGTGATTATGCTGTTTAGAACCCATTTGTAAATGTAAATACCTAAGGTTTCTGTTCCTTATAGCAACAGAATCACAGAATCACAGAATCGCTGAGGTTGGAAGGGACCTCTGGAGATCATCTAGTCCAACCCCCCTGCTCAAGCAGGGTCACCTAGAGCACATTGCACAGGATTGCATCCAGGCGGGTTTTGAATATCTCCAGAGAAGGAGACTCCACAACCTCTCTGGGCAACCTCTTCCAGAGCTCTGTCACCCTCACAGTGAAAAAGTTTTTCTTCATGTTCAGATGGAAGCGTCTGTGTTTCAGTTTGTGCCCGTTGCCTCGCGTCCTGTCACTGGGCACCACTGAAAAGAGTCTGGCCCCATCCTCTCGACACCCTCCCTTCAGATACTTGTACACGTTGATAAGATCTCCTCTCAGCCTTCTCTTCTCCAAGCTAAACAGGCCCAGCTCTCTCAGCCTTTCCTCATAAGAGAGATGCTCCAGTCCCCTAATCATCTTTGTAGCCCTTCGCTGGACTTGCTCCAGCAGTGCCACATCCCTCTTGTACTGGGGAGCCCAGAACTGGACGCAGTACTCCAGATGTGGCCTCAGCAGGGCTGAGTAGAGGGGGAGAATCACCTCCCTCGACCTGCTGGCAACACTCTTCCTGATGCACCCCAGCATACCATTGGCCTTCTTGGCCACAAGGGCACATTGCTGCCTCATGCTTAACTTGGTGTCCACCAGCACTCCCAGGTCCTTCTCAGCAGAGCTGCTTTCCAGCGGGTCAACCCCCAACCTGTACTGCTGCATGGTGTTATTCCTCCCCAGGTGCAGGACCCTGCACTTGCCTTTGTTGAACTTCATGAGGTTTCTCTCTGCCCACCTCTCCAGCCTGTCCAGGTCTCTCTGAATGGCAGCACAGCCCTCTGGTGTATCCGCCACTCCTCCCAGTTTTGTATCATCGGCAAACTTGCTGAGGGTGCACTCTGTCCCTTCATCCAGGTCAYTGATGAAGAAGCTGAACAAGACTGGACCCAGTACTGACCCCTGGGGGACACCACTAGCTACAGGCCTCCAACTAGACTCTGTGCCACTGATCACAACCCTCTGAGCTCTGCCATTCAGCCAGTTCTCAATCCACCTCACTGTCCACTCATCCAGCCCACACTTCCTGAGCTTGTCTCTGAGGATGTTATGGGAGACAGTGTCGAAAGCCTTGCTGAAGTCTAGGTAGACAACATCCACTGCTCTCCCCTCATCTACCCAGCCAGTCATTCCATCATAGAAGGCTATCAGGTTGGTTAGGCATGATTTCCCCTTGGTGAAGCCATGCTGACTACTCCTGATCACCTTCTTTTCCTCCACATGCTTGGAGATGGCCTCCAGGATGAGCTGCTCCATCACCTTTCCAGGGATGCAGGTGAGGCTGACTGGCCTGTAGCTCCCTGGGTCCTCCTTCTTGCCCTTTTTGAAGACTGGGGTGACATTGGCTTTCTTCCAGTCCTCAGGCACCTCTCCTGTCCTCCATGACCTTTCAAAGATGATGGAGAGTGGCTTAGCAATAATGTCCGCCAGCTCCCTCAGCACTCRCGGGTGCATCCCATCAGGGCCCATGGATTTGTGGGTGTCAAGTTTGCTTAAATGATCTCTAACCCACTCCTCCTCCACCAAGGGAAAGTCTTCCTTCCTCCAGTGGAGAGAGAATTTAATCACAAAGCTTGAGGGGGAAAAGGGGCTTACTAGTTTTTCAAAGAAGTTCTAAAAGTCTGAAAAATTTAGAATTTCTTCCAGCTCTCCTGCTATATAGCATGTGCTAAGATTTAGACAAATTAATTTAGCTTTACTCCAAAAACTTCTTTGGGAATCATTTTAAGAGAGGTGCTAAAGAACAACCACACCGCTGACAACATTAATGTTTTGTTTTTCCTGTCTTAAAAATAAAATTATCAGGAAAGGAAAAACAGACAATTCAAAATTCTGAAAATTTCTACCAGCTATTTTTACAGGAAACTCACTGGAAACAGACTCTTCCTCTGTCAATCCAGACAAGTGTTTCTGAGACACTGGCGACTGTGAGTTATTTCTCTTTCTTATGCAGGACATTGCTGATTTAGGTCACATCAACAGGACTAACAGTTCCATTTAAAGAAATGCTGAGATGGGTAGAAAGTTAAAAAAAAGACTTCCTGTTGGAAGAAATCTGCATTTCCAAGCTGCTGATGACCTTTTTGACAACCAAAAAAAGCCCTAATGCTTTATGACAGTCTCTAAAGCTCCAGCCTTACCATGTCTGTGCAGGAATATTATCCACCTTCTGCCATCCTAAAGACAAAAGACATAAGTTAAGTGCCTTTCAGTTTTATATCAGTTACTCATCCTGTGTTTGCCTCATGATGTGAAGCTGAGCCCTCCCATAGCCTTTAATTGAGTTAAATCCTTGCCAGACCATTTTAAGCTCCCTCTTACGCACCCTCAATGCATGCATTTCTGATCAGGCATGTGACCAGGGACGCACTCCCAGAACATCTGGGAAGCAAGCCACCTACTGTAGGGTCCAAATACTTCCCTCAACTATATTTCACTTGAATATTTTTTGCCATTTAAATGATCATCAGAGTTGGAGGAGGGGAATAGGGAGGAGCCATACACAATTTACTGGCTGCAGATTGGAATATATACAAGCATTCCCCAGATTTTCCATCCTCCTCCTTAATTGGATATTATCCCTCATTAATGGCTCTGTCAGAGCCTGGAGAGTACTAATTGCCAGTGGTTCCTCTCTGTTTCCCTCCCCTCGCCCTTCCCAGCGATTCGTCTTTTGTTCAAGTTCATGAAGTTTAATTTCCTTTCCTCTCGACTAAGTGGGGAGCGCATCCAACTTCTGTTCCACCAAAACACTCAGAGCCTGGCATCACCTCCCTGCGCAGTTTTTTTAGGACGAGATGGGAACCCAAAGCCTTCTTAAGTCTGCTTAATTATCGGTCACCAAGGCACAGCTATGCTGCCTCTCTCACCATGGTCCAGCACAGCAGCAAGCCTCTTGACACCTCACACACCCACAAAACACTTTTTTCACTTCTCAGGCAGGTAAAAATCCAGAAGGAGAGTCAAAAGTCATTTAAACCTTTCGACAAAAGCCTGAGTTAGGGTGGACGTTTGCCACATGTCACCTCCATTTATCCTTTGGGGAGCTGGTGTTCTTGCAAAGTAAAACCATCTCATCTCAGAAGAACAACAAACACAACTTAATTCCAGTGCCTATTAATCAAGAACTGCCATGAAATACAAACGGTTTTGAATGGCTGGATTATTTTGCATTATTTGCCACCTCAGTAAGCTTCACACCAGTTTTTTACATTTTTCCAACTGGATAGGATATTTTAGGTCAGTTTATTTAAAGCATTAAAACCAGTAAGGTTTCACTGGTACTAGCAAATGTAGTGACATGATTTGGGGTGTGATAGGCTCTTTCGACTTCTGGCCTACTTGGTCCCAGCCTGGGTGCATTCCTGTTATTGTGTTCCTTGTTGCTGCGGAGATGTTTCTCCCCAAAGTGCCGCTCACGTACAAGCTGGCCAGGAGCGATCAGACGATGACCCCAGCACCGGCAGGAGCCCAGTGATCCAGCGCTGCGGAGGCATTGCCGCAGCCTCTTGCACTGTTTGTTTTTGTCCCTTGGATTCAGGAGCAGAAATTCTGGCTCCGTGGAGAGGTGGGGGGACTTTTGCTGATGTCTTCACCAGGGTCAAAACTTCACTCCTTCTTCTTGCTGTCCTGGAGGCCTGCTAGCAGGGAATACAGACATGCTGCCTGTGCCTACTTCTTCTCTTTCTTATAACTCAAATGCTGCAACAGTCACAGAGTGACTTGTTAATGCCTACAGTCAGTACAGAATGACACATATCTGGGCACTATGCAGAGAAAGTGAGTGTGTCTTTTAAGCATTGCAACTTAGGGAAATGTCATTTTCCAACAAGTGTCAGATGAGTTGAAGGCAATTCTTCAGAAGACCATCCATAACTGGAAATTATTACTTCAGACAAGAATAAACTTCATAAAAAGCCTGAGTTGTAATTTTCTGCTAGCCAAACTGAACATGTTAAGGTGAAGGTAAAGTATTTGTCAGAGGAGCCGCACACTGTTCTCCAGCTGTTGAATCAGCTTGAAGCTGTTCAGTTTGCAGGTCATTACGGGGCAGTGACAAACAGGGTTGTCCTGCATGGAGGCACCATGTTTCGGTCTGGACTACCTGTCAGGGAGCCCTATGGATGTCTTATGAGGATCCATCCATTTTGCCACAGCCAAGGTTGGTGCTTGCTGTGCTCCAGGGACAACCTGCTGCTTGATCTGAGCGACGCGCCTGGTGTTGTGCGGGTCCACGGATCTGCCTTCTCTCTAGGCTGCTACCTTGTGGTAAAACCATGTCCAGGGCATTCACAGCTGCTTGGACTTTACGCCTGTTTTGTAAGATCTGTTTTCTCCCCAAATTCTCCTTCCTAGAATGGTAACACTTGGGCTGGTTTTTTTTACTTTTGTCTGATTTAGAATTGGAGATAACTTATCTTCTGAAAATGAAAGTATCAAAGATAGAAAACCAGATCTTCCTCTCATGCACATCAGTGCTGCTTCAATAACGTTTTAGAAGAGAAACTATCCCAGGAGCTCTAGACAACTGGACCAGGAGAGTAGATGTTTTCCTGTCTCGTCCTGAGAAATATAGAACAACAGAGTGTATGGGGCAGTTAGAAACTCTGCTGTAAGGTTTGACCCATTTTTGTCCTCCAAAAGCAATATAACATCTGTTCTCAGTGTTTTTGTGTGCCATTTAAGAAATATCTCTAAAAGAGCACTGCTAATTCATGTTCTGTCCACCTCCAAATTGTATTGCAGCTTCTAGTTTATAGGCTTGGGGACAGATCTTTATATAAACTAAACCTTCCGCAGAAGATTGTCTTGGGGATAAATTCAGATAGTGAACTGGACCTGTACCTGGCAGTTATATGGCAGATCTGACTGGCAGTCTTGCAAAGCGTGCTGTGAATAAATGGGAAGAAATATTAGTTCCTCAGCGCTGAGGCATCCCTACAGAGCAGCAGCTTTTTGAAGGCTCTTGAGATTTCAGCTCTGGAAGTGACAGTGAGGGAGAGCTGGGAAAGGCATCTCCCATGTAGGTAACCAGGAGGCTGAGACAGCAGGGGATCTGGGCCAGCTGGAGCCAATGGCATGCTGGAAGGAGCCACTATGGACAGCCCTGCTGTTGCAGCCGCCGGGTTCCCCGCACTTTGTTTCAGAGCTGGGAAACACTGAACACAAATCTCTGCAGTGAGTGGGCAAAGGAGTCATTTCAGCTACGTGCAATTGAATGGCACAGGGGCTTGGGTCTCTTTATTAGGATACCTTTCGTGCCCTGGAAGAAGAAAGCTAAATCCTGTTCACCCCATAGAGGCGCTGTGGGCACTGCATTTAAACCCGAGGTTCAGAGAGACCTCAGGGGCTCTCCCTGCCACTGCTAAAACTTTTCTCCAGTTCTTGACCTAGAAGTTCTTGTTCTGCTGATATTATCTGCCACTAAATATTCCTCTAATCTGAAAGCCATCAAAAATGCTGGCTCCACTTATTTTAGAGTCCATGTTTGACCTTTACCGTTGTGAAATACATCTACTGATATTCCACCAGAGGCTATAAAACATCTGGCCTGACTGCACCAAATAGCTGGAATTTTCTATCCGTTTCCATCTGTGGCATTGACCCCAAACAGCAATTTATCTGCATCATTTCTGAATCACTTGGAGCCCATGGAACCCGAGACGTCGGGGGTAGAGTGGATTTGCCAAGCAAACCCAGCCTGCACCTGGATGAGTGGACAAATTCAGATTCTGAAGGAAGGCTCTCTGATCTTAAATAACATGATACAGGAGCTTTCAGCCAAGACTGATCAATGCCAGCCTGGACCAAAAGCTCCAAGGTTACTTGTGGATGACCAGGTTATTCATTGGCTGCTGTTGAGTGTTCCCTGCCCCAGCCCAGCTTTGCTGCCGGGTTGCAAAGTGGTAGGAAAAGGCAAGAAAAATGCACATAGTAAGGCAGAGTGACTCCACTTCCCCTTTTAAAGGTTTTAAAGGCTGTGAAAGAGCCACTTTGCCAGCGCCTGGGCTCAGGGTGGCCACTGGGAGCACGAGAGCACAGCGCCAAAATCCACTCTCTGGGCAAGAGGCAAGAAATGCTGTCGTAGTCCTCTAGTCTCTGACTCCTTCCCTCCCTCTTTCTCTCCTCCTTAGACGGTGGGGTTGCCTGCTGACCAGACTGTACATAGCTCGGCCATCATTTTCAGGCAGTGTTTCCTTCAATAATAAACAATGCTGGACCTTGCCTTTTTTTTGGTGGGCCAAAGGAAGGTCAGCTGCCCAGAAGCATTTGTGGCAACAGTATCCATACTGGTGAGGCATCGCAATACCTTCAATTGCTCATCAAATTCATTGTGTTTTCTTTTTGAGATAAATAGACAAAAGACCTTCCAGACAAGGCGAGGGGGGCCCTGCTCCACCAGAATTTGGATTTTTCACTGTCAGCCAAGCAGAGGATCCAAACTCCAACAATGAGCTCCCTGCTCCAGCCGAAAAACATTTATAACCTCTCCAAGCAGAGCTCTGGCAGAGTGATACAAACTGTGAGCTCGACAAGCTAATGACCTTGAAAGTATCCATTTATCTCAGCCTTTCCCCCCAGCTTGAGATGCCACAGAAAATGTGAGGCTTGCTTTCTTCTTCTTTTTTCTTTTCTTTTCTTTTTTTCTTTTTTTTTTGAGCAGGAGGAATGAATATTCAGAGAATGCAGATGACCTGGAAGCTGCTTGTTTTCACCTCAGACTGGAGTCCAGTGCTGAAACCCAAGTGCAAAGCAAGAGCTGGGGGCAGTCGTTCCTCCTGTACCCAGTCCAAGTATGCCAGGACGACTGTCCCGCGGAGAAGGGACGACAGTGCTCTGCCTCTCTTACCTTACTGTGCTTCATGCTGGCTGCTCCTTCATTAATCCTCATAAATAAACAATATTTATAACCAACAAAACCCAATCCTTTGAGCCAGTGGTTCTTACCCACTGAAGGCAGCTCATTGCTTCGTGTGATGTGACAACCTGAACTGAATTAAAATCCAGGAGATATGTTAGAAATGTCCCTTGAGCAAATGGAGCTGGTGCACAGTAAATGATATTTCCTCAGGGAGAGCAGTGATCCCCTGGAGAGTTTTGCTTTTCAAAGTCAATGTCTGTTTTCTATGCATTGCCACTGTATGGAAACCACTACCTGGCACAGCAGGATGCCCCCTTTCTTATGGGGTATATGACTTGGGTGTAAAATAATCCCTTTTCATTTCCTTTGGCACTCAGTACAGTCAGCTTAAAGTGAAAAGGAAAGTCATATAAAGCAGCTGACGGACATGGGCAGCAGGTGCTATTAAGAAACATCCTTCTACTTGTAGAAAACATCTAATTTGCCAAGATGTTTCCTGACTGCCACATTTTTTAGTCTTCATACTGTGACCCAGTCACTCTCTTTGCAGATTTTCTCCAATCTGAACCCAGACTGGCTGCTGTTTTGCAGCTGCTGTCTGTGGGTTAGGCCCTGTCTCCTACCTTTGCTCCCAGCTGGGTATCACTGGGTCACAAGGGGACTAGCATTTGGGCTACAGAAAGGATTTGCTGGCTGCTGCCTTTGGAGCAGTGGAAGTAAGCACCAGCTTGTGCTTCCATCTGAGGCATACGTATAACGTACATCTTTGCTTACTGGACACTCCAGGACACGATCCAGCCGAAGGGACTCTTGGCTTCCCCCGGCTTTGGATGGCTTTATAAGAGGTGGTTTTGCACTGAAGAGGTCCGCAGTAGTCACCTCCTGTGAGGTGACCTGAAGAACAGGCTTTTTATTGAAAAAATTACGCTTCCCAAGCAGGCGCTGTGCTCCTCACATAGCCAGGACGGCCACGGCAGCCAGGGCTGGTGTTGCCGAATTGCAGCTGCAAGAGCAGACATATCAAGGACACAAGACTCAGCGTGACTGTGTGCTACTGGTGACAGCTGCCCCCGTGCCTCCAAGGGTCCAAACGATGTTTTTGGCAGGAGGAGAGTGAGCAAATTCCTGGTACATCATCACCCCCCTCCCACCCGTAAGTGCCCTGCTCGCAGGGAAACGCACAGTTAAATCATCCAAAACGCTTGCCTTGCTAGTCTGGCTCATGCCTGTGCGCAGACTTTGGAATAAAATAGAGCATTCATCTCATCTGAAGAATATGGCTCTTTAGAAAGTTATCATTTTAAACACTGTCAGTAGAGCTCCATTGAGTAAAGGACTGGGATAAAAAGAGAAGGCTTAATTCTCACCTGGCATCGACTGCTAAAACCCTGGTGGCTTGACTGACTCCCTGGGATGTCAGCCCAACACTGCAGATTACTGGGTCTCAGTTCAGCAAGGCACTTAAGCATTTGCTTAATTTTAAGCGAGTAGTTAAAAGTTTGTTGGTATTCAGTGAAGTGCTTTGGTGGACTGCTTGCACAGTAAGATCGTATTTAGTATGAATGCAGGTATCAGAGTCTGTCTGGCTGCATAAAAATACCTTTATGATACGCATGTATAATTGTTTCTTTAAAAAACAAAATCCCTTCACAAAAAAGGAAATGTCAAAGCCTTTTCAAAGCTTATTAACAGAGTGAATAAGAAACCAGAGTTGATTTACACAACATAGATATACAAATGTATGTATACGTGTGTATATATTTGCATGAAAAGCATTTGCAGATAATTCTAAAAATAGAAGACATTTCAGAGTTTTCTGGACAAATAAATCTTCACATGCCTTTTGTTTTAATTCTTCCCTCAATTAATAGATTAAATTAAAATCCAGTCCTCCTCCCTTGTACACTCTGCTAACCAGTGAACCACAGATTCTCCTATAAATACCTGTACTCTAACTCCTCCATTGCAGGCACAACCAAGCACAACCAATGTTACAGGGATGAGAGTAAGTAGAGACATCTTTGTCTCTACTCCTGCAGTTCTCCTAAAATGAAGTTCACCCCTTAATTTGGATGCTGGTTTTCCTCTGAGGAAGGCAAGAAAAAGGTAATATTTCCCTTTGAAACACTCACTACATTGACGTGAAAACGTTTTGGGGGTTGATGGATATAAGCAGAAATGGAAGGGGGTCAGACACCAGCTATTCTGAACTATATGCTCCAAATACTTGAAAAAGACGCTTAACTTTAAGCTTGGGAGTAGCCTCCCTGACCTCAGTGGAACGGCTCTCGTACTTCATGCTAAGCATATGCTTAACTGCTCTTCTGGGTCGGGGCCCCAATTAGCAGACCAAGATCTAATTTTATTTTCAGTTACAGCTGCATAAGACTATATTAAGCAAATCGATTTGTACCAGTAAAAATTAGATTAAAAACTGGCCCTGGATAGAAAGGGAGAGCATGACACAGAAAAAGGTATTTTGTTGTTGGATGCTGGTGCCTGTGTGACATATTTTCTTACCCTGACAGCTCTTTGTCCCCTTCAAATTTCTCTGCTCCAACCTCTTCTTGTTCAGATCAGTCTTTCTAATTGCTTCAGCAAAACAGCCTCTGAACAGAAAGTGTTTGTATGCCAGAAAGATAACACCACGCCCAGGAGTTCCCAACATCTAAAACAAAGCCTGTGAGGTAAAATCTAAATAAACCCATATGTAAAACCTATGTCTCCAAGTTAAACCTATGTGTCATGAGCAACCACATGCTGGTATTTCTATACTCTGTTTCATCGCCCTTCCCCTCTATCAAGTCATTTAGACCTTGATCCTGTTGGTACTAGCCAATAGTTAAAGTTACTCAGAAATAAAACTCATTCACATTGATGTAGCTTAGGTGTATTCTTGAAGTTCCAGTTCAGGGAAGCATTGCTTTTCATGAATTACACTAAATTATACACTTACTGCTAACTATGTGCTTCAGTATTTTCATGAACAACATAGACTTAAACACAAACTCAAGGTTATGTTCAAGCACTTTCCCTACTCAAGGTCCAACATGCTTCAAAGATCAGGTCCTGAAACTGTGTGTTCCTCCCTGGAGGCAGCTGCCTCGTGTACGCTGGCTTCAAAAGGCCCCATGTGCTGGTGGGGCCGCTAGAATAGGCTGATACTTGATGCTTGGTTCACCTGTCATTTACACTTGTAAAAATCAGAGGTAAATCCRGGAAATCCCAGTATGGGTGACTGGTGCAAAGCCAGGGTAACTGGGATTGCAGCCAGCTGCAGTGCCCTGAGCTTCCTCCTTTGCTGGGCGCTGGGTGGCCGAGCTGCGCCAAGCCAGGGCAGCCTCCTTCACGCCTCGGGGGGGTGCCAGAGCCCCCGAGGCCTCGAGCTGGCTTTGGACAAGCAAGCTGGTACATGTAAAGCAATGTCTAATAGATCTTGGCTCTTGCCAAGGTTCGAAGTGAATTCACGATTCAGAGTGAACATGCGGTTTACTGCAATCCTCTAGCAGCAGCCACTGTTTTTTTAAAAATGTATTTTAATCTGCATACAAGGAAAATAGAAATAAAGTATCATGGACAGAGGCACATTTGGAGATGAACAAAGCTGAAGTCTTGTTTGAAGCACTGGAAGAGCTGAGCATCTCTCAGGGCCAAGCCCTGTGGTCGGTCCAGTCTGGCTGGCCCCTGTCAAAGAGGACAATGAACAAGGAGCTTTAAATTATATTAAGTTCGCTTATTTTTCTATTAGTGACTTGCCTTTTTTTCTGCAACTGGCTGCAGTGGTTCTGATATGCAATGTAAAATACAGGGTTTGTAGAAGTACTTGTAGGACAGCGTCTATGTGGCAAGCCAAAAGTTTTAAGAAAAATCCATGCATGCAGGCTCCTAAATATGGATCTACATGGTTATTTTCAGCCAGAGTCTTGCACATCCATGGTTCTGGGTTAGAAAACATAAGCCCCAGGTGAAATGCACTTGAAGGCTTTCTACCATCAGGTGCAAAGGAAGACCACTGTTACAAAATCATCTGTATGACCTACTTGCTTCTCTCTGCTGAGGAATTGTCCAGGACTCATATAACAACTTCAAACTCAGGCACATTCCTCGAGCTGTGTGAGGAAGCTTGCACATTGCCTGACCACATTATATCTGCCTCTAGGCAGTGTTATCACTCCTTCCCTTCCATATGCTTAAGCAGAATTTTTACAAAAATAAATGAAATACATATGTACATTATGCAAAGAGTGTTCTTGAGCCGTGCTATATTTGGTTTTGCATGATACGTATCCAGCGTGTAGACCATTGGCACTCAGTTTTTAACTGTTAGAGATAAGCAGAGTCACAGCAAGCTACAAAAGAGTGTAAAATATGCAGGGCCTGATTCTCCGACTCACGGAGGCCCCTTTACATCATGCTGGCACCACGCTGGAGTCTAAAAGCAAGTGCACATGTGACTGGAATCCACTTTGAGGCCCTTTTATACTGCCAAAAGAGCTTAAAGTTGCCTGAATTCAAATGAGAATCAGATGCTTGTAGTACAAGCCTGTAGCCATAATTAAGAGGTTCGTTAATATGGCAGCACTGCTGGTCCCTGGCGAGGGCCATCACCGGCCGTGGTGGGGAGGGCAGCGGGGTCCCAGGCCAGGTGCAATGGGTGCCCTGGGTGCAGGAGCCACACAGGAGCCGGCCGGGGGAAAGAAATGCAAGGGGCTTGCTTGTGAGCATGAGTTTCTCACTTATCTGAGCTGGTTCCTGGTGCAAACGCAGATTTACATCTCCTGCGTCTTTCTTTCATTGCTATTTTTTGCTCCTTACAAAGAGCTGACATGGAATAATCTGCATGTACACACACAGGTACATCCCCTCTTCATGCTAATCTTTCAGCACAAGCCAAAGAGGGAGGAACCGAAATGTTCCTCTGTCTTCTCACTTTCCATACACTGACTGCTTTCACCTCAGCCTAGGTTAGCTCCAGCCATGCACATGGTCTTCTTCCTCCGTTCACACTCTGGCTCTGCATACGTTGCCCAAGGGCCCAGACAGAGCCATTACTGCAGCTGGGAGGAAACCCACAACTCCCGGCTTGTGACTCGTACGTAGTTCATGACTCTCTTCCCACAAAAAAGTTCACTTACATTTTTTTTCTAATGCACTGGGGGAAGGGATTTTTTTTTTTTTTTAATCTCCAAAATCACATGGCCAGACTATTTTAAACATTCCTGGCTATTCCCCCATGCACCAGTTCCCTTGGCTGGCACTGGGGTATTCTCGAAGCTCGGGTAGGAGAGTAAACTCTGCATGTATAATTTATCCATTGTAAAGGATGCAAAATCTACTGGGAACAGGAGGGGATAAGAAAGAGTGAAGACACTTGTGGGTGCCAAGAATCCCAAGTGCCAGACCTTGCTAGCTCTCTTCCAAAATGGAGGGTCCTACATAGTTTTCGTTTCGCTCGAGCTGAACCTAGCCTCGCCTGCTGTGTTGAGATTTGGCAGCCGGCGGCTCTCCATTGTTGCGAATTCGCATCCAGGCGGCGGTGCCAAGGCTGGGGCTGCAGCCCTCGGAGCCGCGCGCGCTAATCCCCTCCTTGCTGGCACGGCCGCACCTCGTGGGGGCCCGCTTGCAGCCGGGGAGGAGAGGGGGCAGAGCCGGCTCGGAGGGGACGGCTCTCCCAGCRAGCCTCACCAGGCTCACTTTATTCACCTTCACAAATCGCCGCTGTGAAAAGAGCCGGCACGCTGTGGACAAGTGGAGGGAAATGTGAAATTTTATTCTTAATCCGCCCTGCTGGACTAACCAAAGGGGCCTTTCCAAAGCAGGCAGTAATTTTAAATACCCTGGGCCCAGTCCTAGTGCTACCGAGGTCCTTGGGAAAATTCCCGCTGGCTCCAGGAAGAGCTTGGTTCATCTCCATACACGCCGCAACACTGGCAAAATTGGGTGGCTCAGCACAGACTTTCTTACCACAGCTCTGCAGGCTCAGGGAAAGTGAGAGGTTGCATCTTAAAGCCAAACTTCTCGCGTTATTTTTAAAGCTGTGCTTTTTAAAGTTTGCGGTTTCTCTCCTATTAGTCTGATTCCACGCTGAAGGTTTGCTGCTGCTGCAGGAAATGCCGGCCGCTCGCTCTCCCGAGCCGCCTGCCGTCCCGGACACGCATGGCGAGGGGTGCTTGCCCCAGTGCCGGCAGCAAGACCTAAAAGACAAGGTCAGAAACGCCCACGCTACCTGGCGGCCCCGGCTGCGGGCGGCTTCCCCCTTCGGCGCCTGCCTGCGGGGCCGGCCCAGGGGCCGCTGCTCCCTTGCCGGAGGGGCCCCCGGCCCCCAAGGCTGCCGCTGCGGCTGGCGCTGCCCGGCGCCACCAATCATGAGCGCCAGGGCCCAGCACCGCGGCTGGGCAGTGGCCGCAATTAGTTACGGGGTGGTTTGCCTTGCTCCGTCTTTTTCTCCCCCCCCCCCTTTTTTTTTTCCTTTAACCACATCCAGCAGTGGTTTCAAACTGGATTTTTGCAAAATGTGAATTTTGCAAAACCAAGAATCAAGCTCCGGAAACCCTGTCCATCGCTCCTTCCTGGCTGCCCCGCACATGCACCTCAGCTGAAATCGCCTGGGAGGCGATGCAGAACTGGAGTGCTGTGCCCTGGCGGAAACACCTTCCTCCCCCTGCATGCACCCAGCCCCGTGCCGTCCCTGGGGAAGGGGCGCGCGACCCCGCGGAACTGAGAGAGGAGGGAGGGTCAGGGCAGGGAGGCTATCTCCCTTGCTCTGCGGTGGCTTGGTGAGGCAAGGAGAAGGTGAATAAAGCTAACAAAACAAGTAAGCCCTGCTGCGGCTTTATCACCCCCCCAGGCTTTGCTTCTCCATTTTGCCCTCTTTGCTTGCAAGTGCAGGCACTGCCATTGCAGCTATGTACCAAAGGGGCTCAGTGCATTGCGGGCACGAAAGCAGTGAAAGCAGCAATGCATGAATACACCAGTTTCCCATTTCTCCTTTTAACTTTATCTCAGGTTCCTTTGGTTTTTATATATATATATATATATATATATATATATATATATATATATGTATACTTCTATTTTTTCCCCATTTTTTGTGTCCTGACAGTCCATTTTTCTCTGTTCCTCCTATTTCTCCTGTCTCTGTCGCTGACCTGTTCTGTTGTCCCTTTCCCTCTCTTCCCCTGTCAATGAATTACTCGCTTTTTTTCAGGTTCAGCAATTCCCGTTTTCTCCTTCTCTCTGGCTCCGTTTCGCTGTCTCCCTCATGCTTTTCCCTCCCTCGGCGTATCCCCTCCCCTCTCCTCTTCACAGATTCAGAACGCGCCGTGCCAACCTGCATCTGTAGCGGCTCGAAACGATAACACCGAACTGCTGCTCGTGGGAACGCGGGTGCTGGTGTCGGCTCCAAGCTGCTGGGAGCCGGCGCTGGCTTCCTTCGCGGCAGCGCCAGCAGCGGCAGGGGAGCAGCCAGCCCGGCACATCCGCCCCCTCCCAGCTCACCCCCCCTGTCCTGGCGGGTGTCAGAAATGCCTTTTCGACCTGGTGTAACCACCGCCTCCCTTTAACGAAGCATCCATTTTGTCAGACAGCACCAGCAACATTTCCCCATCCCCAGGACCATGCTCTTGGCTAATTTTTGCCCCCCTCCCCGCAGCTGGGACGGCTTCTGCCTTTGCCCTCGCTTGCGGCTTTCTGCACTGCCAAGTAGCTTGTGTCTCGGTTTAGCACTGGGAAAACAGTGCTAGCACCGTTTCCCGGGAAGTTGCGAGGCCTCGTTAACGTGGCCAAGCAGCGGGAGGAAGCCGTGCGTGGGACGCAGGCCGGCGGGCGTCCCACGTGCTGGAGGCGCCGGCCCAGAGGCTGCGGTGGCGCCTCCCTCGCGTGCCCAGGCCGCGGCCAGGCTCCAACCTTTCCTCCCTGCTTTCTTCCCAGGCTGCCCCCGGTATTCGGGAAAGCGTGCCGGTGAAGGCTGGAGCTGGCCTCGTCGTCCTGACTTTTCGGGTCAGGCCGTAACGGGCTGGCTTTGGCCGTCGCGAGGCTTTGCACAGCCCCGGGCGGGCGCAGGGCCGGAGCACCCGTCCGCGAGCGCGTGCCCGGGCGCTTTGAACAACCTGCGGGCACTGCGAACGCAATTGAGCAGAGCCGTGCTGCAAAGCCCGGCCCCGCGCTCGGCCCTGGTCCCCCGCCTCCGAACGCCTCCGTCTCCACAGCGGCGCCGACGCCGTGTCCGCTGGCCGTGCCTCCAGCCCCCCAGGTTGACACGCAGGCATGAAACAAGGCGCATTACTCAGGTTTGTCTGCCCAACAGGGACTTCCTGAGCCAAGGACGGTGCGAAGCTGTTTACAGCACCGAGAAAGGCCGGTCGATGCCGTGGGAATTCCTTGCTGCCCCTCACTAAGTCAGTTTTGCCTTTGGAAAGTCTGACAGGGCGCTTTCTGCCCTCTGGATACCTCTGAAACCCTGTACACAAGTCACTAGAAGCAATTTCACCTCTAAGCCTTTCTGGGGACAACTGCAAGCAGCTGATGGCTTTACAGGTTTCCCACTATAGTTCCCTGCTGCACTGGCTAAGCCAGTGCAAACTCTTCCCCCTGCGTGGCCTGCCTTGGTGATCTTAGCAAAATTTTCAGGACCTTTGGCCTCAGATTTCTGCTAAGCTGCTTCAAAGAATTTCCCTTCGTGTCTTCAGGTTGCGCTTGGCTGCATCTTCCTCGGAGGAACCATGGGGCAAGCCAGGCTGCACAGGACTGTCCTGTCCTAACTGGATTTTGGGAAGGGAAGGGGGAGGGAAGGAACATGTTTCTTTATTGTCTTATGCCTCCTTGATGATCAGAAGTAAATCTCTGAAACAAGCAGAGCAGCGCCTCTGATGCTAAGCGCTGTAGTAACCTGCTTTATTCCAGCTTCCAGAGGGTAAGAAAAGGGTGTACCCATTAAAAAATAAAACCACCCTTCTCCAAAAAGAAAAATGTACCAAAGCACTCTGAGTGTATCAGCAGCCCTCTTGAAGGAAGATAGGCTGCATCCCTCAGGGAGGGAAAGACGCTCTCCTTGCACAGCCTGGCTGAACTGCTAACTGTTGCCTCTTGGCTATCAGGCATCCCCAATTTTTTTGCAACGCAGGGTGTTGGTATGATGGGAGTAAATGGCACGTGAACATGGCAGGCTGGGCAGAGCGACGGAGAGATTGAGTTTGACTCACCTGCAGAGTATTTCCCCCTGTATTGACTCACGTGTTTTCAGGCTGCGAGGCAGTGGTGCACTCGATGTTAGTACAGTGTGACAGTCCTGAAGGAAATACAGCGGGTTCACAGCTAAGGCGAGCTCATTTCGCCTAACAGTTAGGAACCGACTAACCAAAATTAGGTTTCTTTGTAATCTCCATTAATAGCTTATGAGAAATCAAAATCTCCAATCATCTCTTAAAAAAGAGAAGGAGTAACCAATAAAATTACAAATGAAACCAGTCTAGAAAAATACACATTTGATTGCTGACTTGTTGGAAGCCAACTGAGCATATTCTTGTGCAGAAAAAGGATAATAAACGTCATCTTGAGAGATTCTCCCAGATGCTGGATAAAGTTGAGGCTGCAATGGGAGCTATTCAGATCTCTGTCGTAACTGTTTATTATACAAGCTGCACTTCAGAAAAAACTGCACTGAGAGTCCCATTAATATAATGAGTAATGGTAAACACAGTTCCTGCACACAGGGAAGGGAGTCACTTTTAAAGGGCAGCCTTCAAATGCCATGCGCGCGGTCCGTGATACCGCCTCGCTGCAGGCAGCTTTGCCTTCGGCGCAGTCGGCTGCCCTGGGGAAATTTCTGCTCCGATTTCAGGGGGCGGCGGGTGTTTTCCAGGCAGCGAGAGGAGGGAGGGGTCTCGGTGTGAAGGGCCGGGCGAGGGGGAGCACGGGACAGTCCTCCGAAGAGGGGGACAGCAGGGCCCGCTCAGACCTGGCTTGCCAAAATAAGCCATGTGCAGGCAGGCATGGGCGGCCTGGGTAGGAGGGTGAGTTCTTGCTGCATCCCAGCGCGAGGGATAGTCCACAGCACTTTGCAAACCCAAGGTGAGCCACCAGGGAAGGGCTTAGCCAAATCCCGCGGAGCGCCTGGGGGCAGGCTGCCCGGGCCGTCGCATTGCACAGCGCTCTGCGAAGCGGCGGCTCGTCTTTGACCACATCGTGGACGGACGTTGGACAGGAAAGCAGAGCATCTTCATCACTGTCATCCTCACGGGACACAAATGCGTCATATGCTTATTCCCAAATGCACAAGAGGAATATTTACTGTATTTTGTATAATGTTCGACTGACAGTTTATGATTTCCTTTTCGTGACATTGTTATTCAGATTCCTTGTGCTACTAATATGCTTTAAAAACTCACATTTATTGCCTTTAGCTGTAACTTTATATAATAATAAGCCATTATTTTAGTTTTTAGCAATTTCTACAGTTCTTATTCATTGCAACTGATTCCTTTCTTCCACTGGTGTACGTGTGCCGTGTGACACAAGTACTGACACATACACATTTACAGACACGTCATGATCAAAATGGAAATGTAGAAAATTGTAAATAAAAATATGAAACCCAGTTCTCCTGTTGGCCATTTCTGAAAGCCACCGCTGCGCATGTCTGATGTTCAGGGAATTCTCCATACAACATGTTGCCACCCTTCGCTAGTGATTTCCAGCCCAGCACTATTTTACATATGTGCAGGTATATGTATGTATGCACACCTCCACACCTAATTCTCAAACACACATATGTCTTATATACATAGAACTTTAGATGGTTTTACAGGTTGGGTATAACCTCTTCAGCCTTTGAGTTTGGGTATTGGGGCATATGAAGAAATATTTTACAAAACCCAATTAACGTTTTTCTTGTTATGTTCTTTCTCCCAGGTTATTCAGCCCATAATCTCTAGCAATGTAAGCACAGAATGTTGCTAATTATTACCAGCCTGTAATTTACTTTTTCGCACAAACCAAACAAGGTCATGATTACTTCGTACCTAAGCAACCACAAATTTTTATTTCCATGATTAATTTCTGTGCCTGTCAAGACGGCATCTCCTGCAGACCCCCTCTGTGAGGGCCTCAGCGCCGTCTGAATTACGAGAGTGTCTTTCCTAATGCTGAGACAGCCCACGTCCGCCCGCGGGATGGCCATAGAGGACCTCAGGCAGGGCTGTCCCCGCACAGTGACGGCAGGGACCGCGCTTCCCGCGCTGGGACCCGGAGCTGGCAGCAGGGCACCGAGCACGTTTGCAAGGCAGCACCCGCCTCGTGCTGCCTTTGGACCGGCTGGCTCTGGCTCCGCCAGCAGGGCAGCCCATCCCGGAGGGCTTTTGTGGGAAGGGCTTGGTGCCTTCATCCCTCTCCTCCTCTCCGCAGCGCCACGTCCGCCGGCCGCCCTCGCTCTGCCCCTCCGCCTCCCCACACGAGTCGGGAGACTTTGGTCCCCTTTCATCCCTCAGCCACAAATATCTGGCTGCTGCTGGGCAGCTGGCAGGCGCAAGACCAACACCTGTGTGCCAGAGATGTACAGCTGTACGGGTGACACACGATCCATCTGGCATGCGGGTCACGTGCCACTGCCAGTTGCTTCACTCGGGGTAGGCTGGAAACAGACCCAGGACCAAAGCGGGGTGGGGAGGGAGCCACAGCTAAATTTTAAAGCAACACTTTTCCTCCCAATTGATTTCCTCCTATCGCCTCCGTGCGCGAGGTGCCGTTTCCTCACCCAGCAGCAGCAGCAGGGGGAAAGCTAATTATATCCGAAAGTGCCCGGCAAGAGCGATGCCCGGTGGCGCTTGGCTGGTTCAGGGAGTCCCCGGGATCTCGCCTCGCGGGGCCGTGTGCTCAGGAGCTTGTCTGGGCCTGGCGAGGGTTTTCCGCAGAGACAGTACAGCCGAGGTCCTTGCTGCTGGCTATATGCTGCCCTGTATGTTGCGGGCACTCAAGGGGTGTGCTGGGGGGTGGTTTTTCCTCCCGTTCCCACTGTGCTTGGAGCAGGGTGCTTCATGCCCAGGCCCTGTCAGTACAAACAGCAAAGCTCCCCGAGACTGTCCAGGGAGCAGCACTGGGCTCTGGGGAGGTCTGGTCTGCTAACAGTGGGGTGGCAGGGGGAGAAACAAAATAGAGCCCTTCTGAATTAATTTTATATCTCACTAGCTGGAAATTCAGACCTACATAATTTGTCAGCTCTTCAAAGCCTCCATCCCTGATGATGGTTTAGCAGGAAATGAAACAGTGTTTGAGCATGAGTGTGGTTTTGGGGAGTTAGTGGCAAAACATTTCTTGACTTCACTGAAGGCATAAGGAAACTCTCTTCTCTACTCTTTTCCCCTTACTAGCCATCATCCAAACGAGCTTTGCAACAGCTCTGCACCTGCCTTCCTACTCATCCGACTCCCGCTTCTGCATGTCCTGCAATACTAACTGAAAAGCAAGACAAGGTTTTGAAAGACATGCTTGAAAAAGAAACTTTTAAAAGACCTAAGGAAATATCAGCCAGGGAACCATTTGACCTTGGTTCGCTCGAGCAGTTGCAAGCCCGGGGTCAGGCCCCACTCCCAGCGAAGGTAGCCAAACCTTTGTCCACTTGGGGCAATGCAGATGACACAGGCTGGAAAAACCCAATGGTCTGAAGTTGGCAGCTGGCAGGGTTTGGCTGAGAGCAGCTGACCCTTACATAAGGGATGGCCGCTGTGGGCCGCCAAAGACCTGAGGTGTCCCAGCCCTGCACCCTGCACCCTGCACCCCGCACCCCGAGCGCACAGGGACAACTCTCAGTGCCCGGCTCCCACAGGCAACTCCACGCGCTCACCCCCCGCTCCTGCACCCAGCAGGGCAGCCATAAACATGCCAGCAAAGAAAGGAGGAGGCTCTGGGAAAAGCGCACGATGCAGACCCCGGAGCGGGAGCCTCGGCAATCGGTCACCGAGCACGCTGTCAGTGCCACCGCGGCCTCGCTTCACCCCACTCCCAGCAAGTCTGGGCGGCAATTAAACGAATGCCGAGTGCCAGCGAGGCTGGCGACGTTGCTGCTGCTGCATCTGTGTTAGTTCAATGACAGAAGATTTTATCAAGAGAGCGGCTGCATTTGCTGCAGCAGAGGGGTTTGCCCATCGCCGCTGTCCCCTGTTCACCCCATGCTCGGGCACAGCACGGGGTCTGCAGGACTGAGTTCCCCGGGAAGGACAGCTGCATTAGGCCTGGGAGAAGCCGGACCAGCAGCTATGAAGTTGTTTGGCCCCAAACGGGAACCCTCAAGTCCCTGATGGCTTTCATAAATATACCCGTGGCGCAGAAACTTCGCACCCCGTTTCCGCATTTGATTTGGACTCAAATGGCAGGAAAATTGTTCCTCCTGCAATTCCTCCTCCAAGGGGGAAACTTCCTTCCCCAGCTTTCTCTGCTGCACTTTCCAAATTACTTTTGCTTTTCTTTTCGTTTTTTTAGCACTTGCCCCAATTGTCCCATGTGGTCCGAACGTCAGCTCGTTGGCGCCCATGTCATCGTGCTCCAAGCTCAATGCATCATGCTCCTCATTGTCATGCGGTGTGTAATTTTCACCTGCTATTGAAAATTCAATATTGGGAACTTGTAATTCCAAAGATTTTGATTTTTCAATAAATAAGTGAAAATGAATCTCTGCAGGATTGCAGCAGAAATGTTCCAAATGAGCTGGTCACGTAAGCGAGAGAGGGAAGGAAACAGAGGAAGGGAAAGACAGAGCAAAGGAGAGAAATACCCAAAGACAGCCCTTACAGGAAAGGACTTAAATAATTCAGGTGCAAACTATGACCAACGAGACAGACGTAGTTTTCTGAGCGGCCCTGTGCCATCCAACAGAAAATAGTACTGCTCACTCATTGCCTGGTCTGTTGGCTGGACCGTATCCCACTGCTGCGAAATCCATGATCACTCTGCTTACTTCAGTGCTGTTGTGCCGACAGCTCATTTTACACCATCCGTGGATCAGGACTTCCTGGATTTTGGAGCAACGCATATAGAATTCTATGACATATCTATAGTTCCTTGTTAACACCATCCTTATTAAATCCAATGGGACTTTTCTGTAAGGGTTAATTGGATTGGTTAAAAAAAAAAAAAAAAGTGGTGTTTAAAAAAAAAGACTTCAATAACCAAAGTTAAATATGGGTCTGTTTTCCCCATTATTCTAATAAAATAGTCTAAATTAAATATTAATAGGCTGCTTTTTGGTCTTATGTGTAACTGAGAAATCTCACTGAAAGAAGGATGTTGTGCCAGTCCTTAGTCAGTCATAAAAGACAGGCTACGACATCTGTGCAGGGGCATTAGGGGGGAGAAACAACACCTCTGCATGTCCCAGGCTGGCTAGCAAGGAGTCAGGTGGATCCTCCTATCCCCAGAACCAGAAGGTGTTTCAGGTTTTCACTGATGCTGGTTTGGGGGCATGTTGCTTTGTCTCCCAAGTATAAGGCTTTACTGGAGACCTATTGCCTCTTTGTATTGAAATTTGAAGTCTCTCAGCTTCTTGTGGACAGCTAGCCGTCAGTTTGCACCCAGCAAAGCTAAAACACTGCTGTCCGTCTCGCCTCCACCTTTGGTGCTCCCTCCATTTCTGACTGCTCTGCACAGCCCCCTGCGTGCACCTGTGCCTCCCTCCCTCCCTGCACCCCTCCGTGCTGCCGCTCCGCAGTCACCTGGGCAGCGGCTCCATGGTGCCTCCCCCGGGCTCACATCCAAGCTCGCTCTCTGCCGCTTGCAGATTTCTTCTGCATAACATCTCTGAGATATGGCCTTCCTTATCCATCTGTACAGCTAAAACTCTTGTCAAGACTCTCAGCTTTTCACATCTCAATTACTGCAAAATCCTTCTCCCTGCTTGGCAAATGCAACCTCATCCAGCGCTTCCTCTCCCATCTCCCTGCCCAGCCACTACTTTACCCGTCAACCGCAGCTTAAAATCATTTATGCTCCGAAGCATCACCTGCAAACATTTCCTGTGAGTTATCTTTCTGCTGACCCTTGTTGATGATCACAAAACAACAGGGAAGGTGCAAGGTCCTGCCTGGATACAAGTTTATAGGTTTCCCCTCTTATCTCTGGAGTCTGCAACGTTGGGAACCGTGAGCAAGAATTAACTTACATGCTGGGGTAATCTCACCATAATGCTGAGAAAAAACAGCACAGCTGGGGCCAAAATTTGCCATGAAGTTGCATTGTCTTTAGTTCCCAGTGGCAATAATGCGACGGACCAGAAACCCCCCCATCCCTCGCCCACCCGTGGTGACCGTAGGCGTGAGGCGAGGGGCACCCACATGCCAGTGGCTCCTCGCCCTGACCCGTCCCCAGCACAAGAGCATACCGCGACGAGAGCTTACATCTGTCATGGAGCAGAAGTTGGCTGTTGCATTGCCCTGTCACCGTATAGGTGTATCCTTTCCTGTTGCTCTGTACATGCTCATCCTTTCCTCCCTCTTCCTCTCTTCCCTGTGCTGCTTTGCCTCGTCCTCCCCCTCCCGCTGCTTCCCTCGTCCCCCTTCGTCCTCTCATCACCCCTCCGCAGTGCAAGAAAGCCTGTAGTGGTCTCCCACACTTTCCTCCTATTTATTCTCATGTCTGCAGCAGCTTTTACTTTGTGTTTTCTATTATGACAATGACAGCAAACTGAGAGTTTAAACAAGTTTGGCTTTAGGCGTTTTAATGAAAAATTAACGGTTTTAATACTGGCTTAACTATCAAAAGAAGAACATTAATGTTTAATATTTAAACAACACGTCTTCACAATAATTCCACTACATTTCACAAAGAGAATCCACAGTAAAAGCCTGGGGTGAGGCATTAAAAAAAAAAAAAAGTAACACTATTTAATATTTTAACCATTCTTTGACTGGCTTCCCCAGTTTATGTGATGCTATTTTTCAAAGAGAATCAATACATTTTCAAAGACACTTCCTCCTTTCCTCTGCTGCAGTAAAATGTAAATGGTAAGCACATTAGACCTCAGATCATAGTCCTGACTCCTTAAGCCTTTTCAAGATCAGGGGTATGAAAAAGTTATGCAAACGAGTTGCCCTTTAGGTGTATCTTTAGAATAGAAATGCAACAACATACCACTGAAGAATGATTGAGTTGACATTTCATCTTCAGCGCATACTGCCCAGGTGCAGTCTCAAAGAAAAGCTTTAAAAGGAAAAAATAGTTCTAACATCGGCAAATTTTCAAAACCTCCCCAAATTACTACAGTAAAGAGATTTCTTGCCTTAAAATTCAACTATGCCTTTCAGAGCAGGCAGCAGAAATACTGCAGCAGTCGGCCCTGGTGCGCTTTCCTAGCACGCGGAGGGACGAGCACCACTTCTGCCCCCGAAGGACACTGGCTGGTGGCAAAGCATCGCCCAGCCAGCCTGGGGCCACGCACCAGCCCGGAGGAGCAACCCGGGTGCTGCCCCGCCGCTGGGAGCCCCCTCCCTGAGGAGGGAGGCCGCTGGCCTCTCTCACTGGTAAAGCACAAACAACTTGGAAAAAAAAAACACCTCTCCAAGGAGGAAACATCGATTACCTCTTACTGCCTGGACTGGCTTCAACATCTTTTACACGTAAAATGAGGATGATTTCCTAAATTCTGAGGACATTCCATTCAGGAATGTATTCTCTCTGAAGTAAATCTCTGTCTATAAAAAAGCATAATCCAGCTGGATAGCAAGAAAGCAAATCACATGCACTGCAATATAGAGGAAAGAAACTGCAATGCTTCCAGATGCGTATTACAGGAAAACAATTAAATAGCAGCCCTGAAAGCTGAAGTAGTTAAATAAGAAATAAACCCAGAAATAAARCAGAGGAGGAAAACATTTAAATATAAAAGGTCATCAAAGAAGTTATGTGTCTGCCTTGATCCCGCTTCCAGAAAGTTTCTAGGTAATCTGTCCATGAAGTTTTCGTGCTTTCAAACCTAAACTCTGCAACACAACAGCTGCCAGACAGGGAAAGATGGACAGCTGAAACAGGATGCAGACGAGGCTTCTCAGACCAGGACAAGAAACATCTACTGAAAATTCTGATAAAAATGTCTCTGTGCACTGTACATAGGACACATAAGCAGTAAAATATACCGTTAAATAGGTCCTGGAATGAGACTTTCTCAACCTCCAAACTGGGATTGCTGCATGGATAAATTATTCCGTTATCCTGTAGGCCATGAGGTCATGTGTTAGGATGTTTTAATTCGCTAGGTAAAATACCTTACTAAGATCAAGGATGTTCCTGTAAGAGCTACCATGTCCAGATAATCATGGAATAGGTATGCTGAAGATTAATGTTAGTTTACATTGGCCTTCTTCCTGAAGCAGCTCTGGCAACTGTTGATGTAAAGCCTAATAGCTTCCAGGTGTCGCTCCCCAAGTCCTGATGTCCCCACATAACTGGAGCCTTCTTGCTGACTTCTGCCACACATCATCAGCCCTGTGAAGCTGCTGAGCTGTCTGGTCAAATGACTCCATGAGCACGATGTTATACAGCAGATCTTCCCCAGTCCAATTCTTTGCAGCATTATACTTTACCCAACTGCTTTTTGGGTTTTGCAGCCTCCTGTGATACCCCTAAGTATTTCACAAATTAAGAGTGCTTCTTCCTACAAATTATTGTGTCCACAGTTCCCAGTGGAGCAGATTTTCCTCAATACAGCTAGGCTGATACGCCCTAGCTAGGGATCTCTTCTGATGGGAGTTAAGGAAGCACACTACTTTGATAGCAGTCAAGGGGAAAACACGCTGTCTTTTACTGTATAGTTGTGCATGGTGTAGCACAGAGAGTCCCGCGTCAATGCTGGGACTCCTGGGTCCTGCTGCAATTCAAATAACAAATAAGACAAACATATTTTGCAAGGCAAATCAATGATACACAAGAGCAGCCCTGCCTGCATTATGGCTAATTCCACTTTCCTGGCTATATCATTTTGTCCCCCAGCAACTGTCGCCCCATGTGAGAGGTCTTCAGTGGGACGAAGGACTGGTATGAGGGGCTCAGAAGGGCAGTGCGGGGTCACAGCGTGAGGCTTRAGGCACTGCTGCTTGGATGGCGAAGGGCAGCTTTATAACAGGTTCAGATTCTCAGCAGTCTGAATCGCATTCAACAGAAGCGTTACATGTGCAAAATAAAGCATTTTATTTATTTATTTTTCACTGAAGGCCAGCCCTAGGACAGGACTATGCTGCTTCCCTACAGGAGTACAGGATACCTGCTAGTTTAAGATGGATTGCATTTGCATAAGGGGCCAGGAAAATGTCAAATTACAGAGGAGAGCAGGAATGGCCTTAGATGCACTTACTAAACTACTCCGGTAGGAAAAGCATTTACTTCATTCGGTTACTTGTCACCAGGTTTTTGTACTGGTGCCATACACAAATATGTACTTAAAGCCAATTTTGCACACTCTTACAGAYGGTTCGTCTCAGCTAGCGGAACTTAGGCTGATGTCAGTTTGCAAGGTTAATAAACAATGTTTAATCCAAGAACTTTTTACTGACTTACAACTTTTCAAAGAGACTCACATGGAAACCTACATTGTTTATAAGTGCTAGACATTTTCCTCCTCTAAAGTTTCTAACATGGAACTTCTGCTGGGTTTTGGATTCAGGTCTTGTCGGCTTCCTGGCTGCCAAAATGACTTTTGTGAAGCAGATAAAACTTGGAAGAGATTTGGTTCAACCTTTACAGCCAGCTCCTACGCCTATGAAGTTTCTGAAACAAAACCCAGATTCTCTGGGAAAAAAAAAGCTCTTGCACTCCCGATTGTCATTCAGTTCTCGGAGTCAGGTTTTATCATTTGGACTCATCAAAGTCCTAAAATCTGCTAGCAAAGTGAAATCCCCTTTCAAACTGATCATTGCTTTAATTATTTTCCCTTTATAAGGTGCAACCAGTCTCAAAGTGCTAGTATAAAATTTGTGTTGCAGAGTCACCAGCAAAGAAACAAAAGAGAGAGCCAGGGAATCTGAGGAATGTTAAATCAGCCCCTGTTGACCCGAGCTTTCAGCAGACCTCTTTATTCATTCACACACAGGAAAATTTGTGTGGCGTTTGGAAGCTGGCTGAAAATTTACCTTGCATAGTATGGTATAAAAAGAAAGGGGGAACAACAACAACAAAAAAGCACATTAATGCCTTCTGTGTTAACTTGCCATAATCATCACGGCTCATCCCGATTGCTTCCCACTGACCCTTTTCTGGTGACAATTGCTGTGACTGAGTGTAGCCGGATCCAAACGGCAGCGGCTGAGCCTGCCTTTTAGGTCTGGGAACACCGAATGAAGCCGTGTCTGCGCCTGCCGACACGACACTGACGCCAGCATGGTTTCGGTCTGGAAACCTCCCA
The DNA here is from genome assembly GCF_003343035.1 of Apteryx rowi. Classification (NCBI taxonomy): domain Eukaryota; kingdom Metazoa; phylum Chordata; class Aves; order Apterygiformes; family Apterygidae; genus Apteryx; species Apteryx rowi. The sequence goes on along the minus strand of NW_020447386.1, from coordinate 1,633,393 downwards.
GGCAAAACACCCAACAGAAGTGCTCCCTGCCAGTCCTGCCCTGCCTTCCCAAGTATGCTTTTATGTTTGTTGGCAAATAGACCAAATGCCACCAACAATAACGGCACTGTTTTCTGTCTCCTGCGGCCGCTTCGCGTGCTCGCGTTTGCTCCAAGGGGGGTCGGGACAGACAGGTAAGACGATCAAGGACCCTGCCCCAAAACACAGCCCTGGTCTCCAAGGTGTACGCTATGGGGGTAAAAATGGTGGTCGGCCGTTTGAACTTCTTGCTCGCGCTACCCATCTCTCTCAAAATCGAGTGAGCATGTCTAACGACGAACGGTTGGAGACCTCTAGCGTTAGAAGAAGCAGGCCCGGGCTTTCCATGGCTGGGGCTGCTGCACCATCTGGTGCTTGCATGGCGCATACCCGTCCGCTCCYGCCGGGCGCGCAGCCAGCGCCGTGCGTCCGGGCCGCTAGCTCGCCCGAGGAGCAGCTTCTGCACCAGCTCACCTGCTCTCTGGTGCCCAGGGCCACAGCACCACTTGCCCTAAGCATGCGGTTTCCGCCTCCCTCGCGGAAAACAAGATAGTGGCGACTTTTTAAGAAATTAGGGGTGAAAGGGATTTTCCTGAAAGCGCTGCCCCGATCCCGGGAGGTGGGAAAAGGCCCTTATTTTCCTCTGAATTCAGGCAGTGAGCGGGTAAGCACAGGGATGAAGAAAACTTGGTTTTTCTTGGTACCACACTGAACACACTTTTGTCATCAACAGGCGACAGTAAACAAAAGCAAACAATAAATGCAATGCTATGTTTTGGTCTGAAACCCCGGAGGTGTGCTTCTCTGCTTTCCCACGGCATGGCTGAATGCAGGTCTCGACAGAGGCCGAACACAAGCGATCAGCAGGAGCCACCACGGGGCCCCCTGGGCCTTGCAAAATCAGGCCATTAGCACCTCAGGTAATTGCCCGGTGGTGCCAATTAGCACCCGCGGAGGATCTGAGCCTCCGGATCCAGCATCTTCCTTGAGGGGACGGGTCCTGCAGGCACCCAAGCCTATATGTGAATGAAACTCTTGAAGGCAGGCAGCGGAGTTTGTGCTCAGGTAGCCACTTTCACGTTGGAAGAATTTTAATACAATGACTAAGCTGGAGTCCAAAACTAAAAAAAAAAAAATTGTTTAACATTCACTCTGTGCAGCTCTTGGGTGGGATTTGGGAGGCCTCTTCTTTTTTTTTCCTATGGTTAGGTAGCGCCTCATGTGCTGACGGGCTCTCCTGTCCTCATCCCTGTCCCGGCTCCTGCCGCAGCCACCTGCCCGGCCCGGCCCTGTGCCGGCGGCAGCTCTGGGCATGGATACTGCAGGGTTATGTGCAAGTAGCAGGAAAGCAAAAGCTGTGGGGCGTACGGGCTGCGGAGGCAGTATTAGGGCACCTGCTGCACCCCTTTCCCTGGCGCTTCCCCTCGCCTCTCCGGCAGGCAGGCACACGTGGGCTGCGCTCCTGCAGGGCGCTAGCCGAAGCCCAGCCCAAAGCCGGCCGTACCCAGCTTCTGCTGGCAAGAGGCCGCGGCCAAGCCACGAGAAAGTTCAGCGTCACGGAAAACAACTTTTGAGGAGATTTTGTCTGTTTAATCCAGAAAAGAGATGACTGAGGGGAGATGCGGTCACAGGCTCTGCTGCTGTGCAAGGGAAGGGAACAGGCTGTTTGCATCCCTGCGGGAAGCAGAAGCAGCAGCAGGGTACTTAAGCAGCAGCAAGGGAGAGAGTTGCGCGGGATGCCTTGCAGGCGGCGAAAGCTCATCGCGAGCTGCGCCCGTGCGACACGCTTCCCACCCCAGCAGGGAGGGTTTGGCCACTACCCTGGAGGGCCTCAAGGCCCTGCTGAGCACCGTGGCCCTGGGGCACCCTGCGTTTGCCCCACAGCAGGGCTCCCGCGCCTCTCGCCAAAACTGGGGCCCCCCCGAGCTTGACCTGCAGAGAGTCACGGTTCGTCCTCCAGGAAAAGCTGTCCAGCACACCCTGCACACCCCACACCCTATTTCTAGGCATTTCTTATTTCTTTTAGCACTGTTTTTCCTTCCTCGTTCTCTACCCATGTGTTGAAACACCGAGCACTTAAATAAAACTGTTTCTCTTTCCTACTGCTTCTCTCCTTTTCTTTGAACTTAGAAATTCGGATGCTGATATGCAAATAGGTGGATAACGTTTGTGTTCTTTGTTTTGTGCGAAGGAGAACTGGAAACATTTACTCAAAATCAAAACGGGTTAATTTATTTTCCCATCTTAGAAAGCAGTGTTTGTCTTGCCCTGTTTTTTTCCTGGAAAACTGAATGGATGGCCGAGGAACTTGTCAGACTGAGAAACGGCAGGAACAGAGGAGGTGAAAATTGATTTGCAGGGAAGTTACTTAATCATATTTTTGTAGATTTGGTTCTGCTTCGAATTTTTGTTTATACCTGTGTAGCTCATACATTTGGGAGATGCTGGAGAGACAAGACGATCTTTTTGATTAATCAATTAGACCCTATGCTGGCACTACCAAGCTCTCCGAGGTGCTGCACAAGTTCTCCGAGACAAGAAGCAGCATTCCTGGAAGAGAGACCTCAGAGGGAAAACAAATGATGCGACTAGGATATATATATATTTATTATTATTTTATTTTACCTAGAAAAATAAAAAATGCTTTGTCCTCCCAGCTATATATCATGAGTAATGAAGCAAAGGTGTCATTTTATTTTTTTCCATAGGAAGCCACTTTCACAACAGACAACGAAAAGCAGAAATGCAGTTCAGGTGAGGGCAGCACCATGCTGGGTAGAGGGGCCTGTCGCGGGGCAGGAAAGGAGCCGGCCCTGGGGAAGCGAGGCCCCGAGCACTGCCAGCATCCTGCAGTGCAGCCAGGGGGACTTCTGCGGGGAGGAGGGGACCCCTGATGGGGGTCGGCAGGCTGGTGGCACCCTGGTGACAAACCTGCCTGCGTGGAGGGAGGGGGGAGCAAGGGAAGGTGACCTGCTGAGCAACAGGAGAAGTGTCTCTCCATTTGGGGGGGGTTTCTTTCCTTTGTGACTCATTTTCTGAGACAGCATCTTTTTCCCCACGTCCCCTGGTAATTAATGGAGCTGGTGTGGGTGGCCAGAGCAGAAGGCACAGAGCCGAACAGAGAGTCCCCAAATCAACAGTGCCCAAAACTGGTGGCCCCTCAACTGAATCATGGAGGAGACGCAAGCAAGCAAAGACTGGGAAAGGAGAAGAGTTGCTGAGGGTGCTCCAAGAGGATGCAACCAATTGGCTTTATTTCTTACGTTACAGCAGCACACAGAGGATGGAGATAAAATCAGGGTAGCGCTGTGTCCCATATTGTTCCTGCCCCCAAGGGATTACGATCAGAGTAGGAGAGCAGGACACTCTTCATGTACGGCACCAGAAAGAAATAAGGCAGAAAGAGACCAAGCAATGCCTCTACTTAAGATGGCTGTGGCCATGCTGGGATTTCTATCCAGATCACTTCCGCTTCATCAGAGGCCATAGTCACAAGGCTAACAAGGGGTGCAAAAGGAGCAAAAGAAAACTCAGGCTAGAAAATGATCTCCATACCAATGACATGATCCAAAAAGTTTACGTGAGTTCAGAAAGTGACTGGATAAATAGAAGAAAATAACTCACTGAAGAACTGTTACACACAAAGTTACTGCCTCTGGCTTAGTCCCCGAGCTGCAAATCTCAAAAGGCTGGGAGTGTATTTAGGGGAAGCATTGCTAGGTGCTTGGCTCTTGTACTTGGCTCTTGAGGCATCTGCTTTGCCCCTGCTGGATACAAGGCTGGATGGATAGCTCTGCTCCGGTATCGCCCTTCTCCTGGTTTGTTGTTACAAAACCAAGACTGTGGTAAAGGGACGTGGGGAAACACGGTCACTTAAAATATATAGAATCAGACTGGCAAGAAGATGGAAATGTGCAGTGAGGCTCAGCCTGCATCGTGCGGAGATGATGGGCTTGTTGTTAGCTACACGTTTTCCTTTTCTTCCCCTTCTGGTGTGAGAAAATGCATGTTGCATTTGTTCAGCTGCCAGGAGTATGGCAGCTCAAGAACCGTCTTGTTAGCTTTTCTGTGTTTCTTTTCCCACAGTATTGCTTTAAATAATGAACGGAGTCATGATCCACCAGCTGGATTAGAAGTTATGAACTTATCTGGCATAAATCCAGTGGTGATATATTTGGTCTCATTATTTTATGCACAAATGCCACAAAACAGCACATGATTTTTTTTCCAAAATACTCTTTTTCTTTTAGCACTGACATTTCTCTTATTTGCATTAAGATTTGCACTGAACAGTCTGTGCCAGACCAAATTTGTCAGACATTTATGCGTTTATAGATGATTTGTTCCAGGAAATCAGGGTTGGAAATTATAGACCCTGACCTCAGGTAAGGACCAGCCCATGCTTCCAAACATTCACCCTCTTAGCTGGGTGGCAGCTGTCTCCTCATATTCACGGACCTGCTATCTGAAGAAATAAAGGAACTGATGAGTGCAGCATGGTGCCATGTCCAAGACATCAATTTAGGAATCTGGACATCTAGGTCCTCATGTAGTATGACCTTTAGCAAATATCTGAGCTGTAGTATCCCCAGCTGTGTGGGGAAGATAATACTCAGCCTGCTTTATAAAGTACTCTGAGGCCTACAAGACTCTTATTAAGTGGAGATCCAGAAGGAAATGGTGGGAAGTGCTGTTATGTGAACTGTAGCCACGTTCTTGCTGTTTCCAACCCAGGTACTGAATAAAGAGCGTGCACGGTGATGGATATAACAGGGCAGGGGAGCAGCCTCATTTGCCATGGAGTGCATGACTTCACACCCCCTTCAGTGGGAATCAGCCTCTCTGTGGCCTGGGAGACAAGGAGAGCAGAGAGGGTTTTACAAGGGAGGGCAGCAATCTGTCTACAAAAGCCAGAGGTGCCAAGGGGACCCAAGCTCAGTGACGGATAAGAAATGCTTTGAACATAGGAAGATTAGAGGGCAGAAGCCTTCACTGTGGTTACTTTGAGCTTACAGCACTACAGATCCAACAGTTTGACCCTACCTGAGAAGCATGAAATTGCTAAGGACTAAACTCACGTGTCCTGCTATTCCGGTAATGTATAATTAAGAATTTCATGGAAAAATGCAAGTCACCCGGGACGCTAATGCCCATCAGCTTCAAAATCATGATTTGTTTGTGATAAAAGTGCAAGAGAACAGGGTGTTGTGCGGGAAGCTTTACCCAGATATTCTGGCAAGATCACACACAGTGCTGCAATTTAATTCAGCCTTGAGGCAACATATTACTGCTCTGCTTCCAGAACTAATCAATGTCTGCACTTGGTATTTCATCTAACTGTCCAGAGGGAAAGAGAGATTAGAGAGGCAGAATCCTACAGTGTTTGAAAAAAGCCTTTTGTTTCTTCTGTTTTGTGTTTCATATAGTCTTAGGCCAGGACATGTGACTGCGCTGAGTCTGCTCAGGTTTAGGAGCATCTGGAACAAACGCGAACATAAAGAATCTGAAAAGCAAAATGAGGCTCTTCCCATTTTGCCTTTTATTAGGCAGAGAAAGTGAAGAGAGTGCTCCATTTATTCAGCCATTCAAGTGCAGCACACTCAGATACTGTCTGGGTGAGCCCAAGCATCGCTCTGCAAATATTGACAGTCTCTTAGTTTAAGCAAGAGCTCTCAGAGTCTAATTTTAAGTGCTCATTTTGTGTACTCCTCAATAAAAGTCATGTAATTAGGGGAAGAACAAGGCTGAGTGTGTTTGGTGTCTCTTTCAGCCTTTTCCACACACCACCACAAAGCACCTAATCATAATATTACTGCACTGCCAGTAATTCACCATTACTATTGTCAGAGTTGAGTCTTCTTCCTAACAGTCCAACTTCTAAGTGGCTGTTTTAATCTTTCATATGAATCCAATGATTTAAAGTGGAGTTTAAGAGTGCATTCAATTTTTATTTTGCTAGTATTTCAGTCTTTAGCAGACTCAGGGACGTTTTACAGACTCATAAAAATGCCTCCAGGAATGAAGAGCTCTTCTCAAGGTAGTAACTGCCTTTCCCAGGCACTTTACAAACTGAAACAAGATATTTGGATCTCTTGAATTCACAGCTGAAATGCTCCCAGCTCTGGGGCAACATGCAGTAACTATTTGATTGCCTACAGTTTAATAACATTATAGGAACTCAGGGCAGGAAGAAGATAATGCCTCTTTTGTACATTTTAATCAGGAAGAATTTAAGAAGCTGGAACGTATTTCCACACACACACACACACACACACACACACACACACCGTTCCTTGAATTTGCTCAGGACATGGGTGTTAACAGTCCTGCAAAAAGCACCACTGAATCTTTAATGGCCACAGGTGGCCAGAATTTTGGGTTTATACGTCATTTGAAGGCAGTTCAGTAAAAGAAAGGCTAGTGTGCTTTCTCTGTTGGGACATTTCCTAACCCCATGGCTCCTGATGTAAATCACTGGCCATCTGTGCATTAGGATTGCCCTCTCTGTTTTCCCATATTACAGAAACGAGAAGCAATAATTGGATCTCCAACTAAAAGGGCACAGGGCCACTTCAGTGCTAACTCCTTAATGCAGTTATGCAAGACGACAAACAAAGGTTTCAGGGGCATTTTTAAACTGTCAGATAATCAATACGGAGGCAGAGTAGCAATGGTGGGGTTCACAGCTAAACAGATAAGGTGTCACATCATGTTTGACCTATTTCACAGCATGAGCATCATTTCTGCCCCAGTTATCTTTTAAAGATATCACTGGATGCCGTAACTGCTGGAGAACAAGAGGTAAGTATCATAGTCTTCCACTAGGGAGTTAAATGGGCTCCATCAAAGGTTAGATTACCAAATCCTGGTGTAATTCTTCTGTAATATTTCTTTAACACTGAAAACAATGAATTGTCCAACAATGCTAGAGCAGCATCCTGGTTTTCACATACTCATGCGTGCACCCAGTTAGTAACAAGTGAATTTAGGTCCCTTTCAGGTGGCCTCTCCTTATGGGCAGGATGGGGCAGCAGCTCCAATGCTCACACTCCCACAGTCGCTACAAGCTATCTGATGATTGCCTAATTCAGGACCCCAGCTATCTGCCAGATTGCAACAGCTAGCCAAAGGAGGTAGACCGGATGGCATACAAGTGCAATAATCCTAGTTTACCTTGTAGAATGAATCTGTGCTACTAGAAAAAACAAGTCATGCTGATCAGCAGGTATTTGCACATCAGTGATCCTTCCCCAAAGAGATTTGTATGCTCACAACCCTCCTGTCCCTCCACCTGTGCAGGTCAGCCTGGTGTACTGCCACATACAGCAGGGAAGAAGTTGATAGATTAGCTGACTCCCTTCAGTATCCTACTCAAGCAGTGTATAGGAGGTATAAGGCCATTGGGTCAATGAATGGGGAACTGGTCTAGATGAATCTGGGGAGATGGCAAAAGAAGCCACGGAGGACACTTTTTCAGGCTGTCCAAGTTTCTGAGAATTTGGTCAGTATGCAACTCTCCCGAGTTTTGCACGTTTCAGTGTTTAGAAGGAGATGGCTGCTAAATGGTCCCTGTTCCAGCTTAGGACACAGATCAGCCCTTTTTCCTTGGGCAAAATCCAGATGCGTGCAAAAGCAAGACTATCCCTGACACTGCACAAAGTGTTTTTTGCCATTAGGTCTCCATGCATGGAGTTGTTTCCTCCTTAGGTGGTGTTCTTATGCTCTGTTTCAAGGATCCTTTGCTGTAGGGTAAAGATGAGACCTGAATCAGGATGTTTAGAAGTGCAGGGAGCAATTTGTGTCACTTGTTTAATGCGCAGATCCAGTCCCCTGCATGCCTGGTTGAAACGTGAATGATGCAGCTTAGACCCTTGTCTGGTGTTTAGTGGTCTCTGCTGTGTTGAGTCCTATGCTCAGGCATGTATCTCCTCATGGATTTCAAAATACGCAAGCATGCTGCAGTCCCTGGATGGAGAAGCTTGTAGAAAATTCAGATTCAATTTGAAATGGATTATGAATAGTTGCTGTTGGGAAGCTGAATGTATGAATTTTGGATCCCTACGACTGTGTGCCTTGCACCTTGATTGCACCCCACATCTCATGTGCTCTCTTTAGCAATTCTTTTTGCTTCTGCAATGCTTCATTTGCAGCTGGGATGCTCATAATACCTCTCTCCTGTATGGCATCCAGCTAATACTGTACTTGAACTGCTGCAGGTTTGAATTTATCTTTTCTTCCCAGGCGTTTCTTTTCACAAAGGAACTGAATTGTAGGAACTGAATGTCTTTGAGACCATCACCTTCATTCAAGCTGGTCAGAAAGTTCAAAAGTCTTTTGAAGGGGGCTGACAGAGAGATCATCTAGGCCTTATTTCTATATGAAACTAGGCCAAAAAAAGAAAAAAGAAAAAAAAAGGTAAAATTTATGGAGGCTTCTTTCAGACTTAGAAGAATCCCTTTACTGGTTGTCCCTGATATGGCCAGTTCATGCTCTCACCCTCTCCCTCTGTACCTCACAGAATGGTTTAATACTGCAGAAGCATGCCAGACACCAAGACTCCCTGAGCACTTCCTCTAAGCACTAAAATAGTCTCAGTATTTAGACTTTCTCCCTAGCCAGCATGTGTTCCTGAGAGGGACCATCATCTTATTAAACAATTGTAGCCCAATCTGATCTGTTTTCAGGTTGCTTCCAGGCTCCAGTTGCTCTCCCCTTGCTGCTACAACAGGAAAGCCAGCCAGGTTTCTCAGGGGTAGGAGATGACTTATTGTGCCCCTAATTTGCTCCTGCTTCTGCCCTCACTGCTCCCTTCCAACACAGTACTGTTATTCTAGCATTTTCTTTTTCAGATACAAGGACAGATATTTTATATATATATATATATATAAAATATATAATATATATATATATTATTGCAGATATATATCTGCAATTACAAGTTGCATCTTTGTGAATCACCAAAAGGTGAATACTCCTTTACCAACCCATGTGCTGCTTCTCCCCTCTGGTGCCAGAATATATGATTTAAATAAGGCACCCAGCTTATCTCTGTAGAGGAGAGCTCTGCTGAGGGTGACACTCATGCGTGAGAGATTAGAGTAATGCAGCGTTGTTCCCCTTTCTCTCTTTAAATGTTGGTGCAAAAGAAATAGATCTAGACTGTCATTCTCCTTTGCATTTTCACCATTTCAGGGTAGCCTTTCTTACTAGAGTCCATGGCTTGTTTCTGGCGTTAAGAGATCATGTGGGTAGCAACATCTCCAGGTGCAACTGGGCAGCTGCTGGGGCCAGCTAATGCAGAGCTGCAGGACTGTTCTGCCTGGGTGAGTCTGTAAGAGCAATTTTCCCAGAGCTGCTGTTTACTTTAAACCACTTATTCGATTACCTTCCAGGGGAAATTTATTTTCCTTTTTCCCCAGCTGAAAAACATTAATGCCATTAGAATAATAAGAGATTTAGAGCATCTCTTTGTTTATACAGTGACATGCCACAGTGACAGGCACAATATAAATAGCTAAACACTGAGATAACTAAACGGTTAGACCGATGGGAAAAAAACCAACATTTTTCCCATTCCAAATTCTTTAGAGTAATCTGATTTGACCTCTAGCACAATGCATGCTTTAATGATGCCTCAATAATTACTAGGCAAGGAATTAACTCCCACAATGGGTTAACACACTCACTTTCGCTCAGAAGACCTAGGCTCAAATCCCGAATAAAGTCAAATGGATTTGGTGATCTCATTCCAGCTCCTCGCAGCCCTTTGTTCACAGCCCCCAGTTTGACACAGCCGCTGCCTAGCGTGGAGAGAGGCCCAGCATTTGGATAACAGAGATAGATGCTGCGGGTTGGATGTGAAGTGCATTAGCAAAAACCGGAAAGTTCCTCTAATCCAGGGATCTTGGCCCGTTCTCTTCACAGCCACTAAAACAACAAAAGTAGCAGTAGGGAGCATTTGTGTAGATGGACAGCGTTGTCACATCACCTCCCGGACACCAAACATTAGCTGCTGTCAAACAGCTTGATGTCAAAAGAACATTTTTAACTGCGTAACAGATGTTTGAATATAAACTGCGCGTGACCAACTACAGATTTGCCTCTCAGGTTTATGAGTGGCAGAGTAAACATAATTCATTTACCTAAGGAAGGGTAGAAAGGGGTCTTCAACAGATTGCTTTGCTCACAGCATTTTCTGTATCCTATGAAGACTGTACTGTCAACTGGACGCAACAAAACCCTGCAGCTGTCAAATAAGAAACTTGAAGAAAAAACATTCCTCTGGTGTCTCTCATTTTCTGTATTTCTTTTTTGTTGTTTCTATGGGCACTTGGACAACAATGGACGTTTGGGTGGTGTTTCCAAATCTTGTTATCAAAAGTTAAATGCCCAGCATCCTTGCTGGAGCTCACAAACAACATCAGTGAAAGCTCAAGCACTCGGTGTCTATGAAAATTACATCACTTCTGCCTAGAAACTCTGCTTTGGTTAAACAAATGGGGGGGGGGGTGGCTTTGTTTTCTTCTTTCTTTTAATTTAATTTCTTCTGCTAAGACCATATCCAAAGCACAGTTGGTGACATCACAGACAGCTGCTGTGGAAATAGTCACGTCAAAATATTCTTTTATTTTATCTTTAAAAAATGAGGCAGCAAAACTCGAAGGTCAATGAAACAAAGAGCATGCATACATGCAAATATACCTGATATTAAAAACAACATATGCGTAGAGCTCCATCCCAAACAAGACAGGAGAAACATGCTTACAAAGTTTTCCATGAAGCACTATTCAGTATGTAAATCTACTTGGAATAAGTGCTTTTTAAAAGATTAATATGGACGAGTTTTAACTGTGTTTTCTTTTCCTTAAAGTGCCATTGACTGCAGTCTAGAGTCCTGCAGCATGATGTGAAGATAGCTTTTGACAGCTAAGTACTGTTTGTTGGTGAAATTTTGGTCACACAGCATCCACAGGAACTTGTGCAGTCATTTAAATGAAAAGATGGGATGTCATCCCATCTTTCCAAATTCTTGATGTGTATATTAATAAGCCAATCTTTTTTGACAAAACAAGGTAGTGAAATATGCAGAAAATGGCTTAAGTTTCAGTTAACGAGTCAGCGGAATGTGCCTGGTATAGAACAGGATATCCTTCCTGTGCTGCCTTAATAGAGAGCAGCTTTATTTCACGTGTGAAACATACGGGGCAAAGTAATGCAGCTGAGTTATGGAGCCCAAAAGATATCTTCTAACTCCAGCAGGCACAGTCCTTAGCCTCTGGAGCACAAATCCCACTTATTAGCAGTGGGCATCAGGGAGAGGGCTTCCTGCTCCTTCCAAGCTGCAGTACATCAAGCAGCATTTTCTGGGTTTAGCTCCATATTTGTGAGCTATAACTAATGCTCAGATGCTGTTTGCAGAGGTCAAGCGACTTCTCGGAGCCAGCTTACCAAGGAGTAAACTAAGGCACAGCTGTATAAAACAGCTCCTGAGCCCCATCCCCTGAGCTAGTGGCTGCCAGCAAGCAGGTCTGGAAAGGGGGCTCGGCTGCCCGGGACCTGGGTCCCACACACTGCACCCCAATTGCTCTCGCCTTAGACAAACAGGGAATCTGATGCTGACTCTCCTGGGGTAGAAAAAACACGTCCATCCCATCACAGCTCGCTACCCGAAAACAGTGAAGTCGGTCACCAAAGCCTGATTACAAACAGGAAGTGGGAGCAAGCAGCCCACTGAGTCAGGCAGGAAAGGAGATGAAATCCAAGTGGTTTGTACCCACGTGGATCTGCAAAGAACAAAACCTTCTTGGTAATTCAATAGGAAAAACTCATCTGCCTTAGAAATCCGCAGCAACTCCCTGGAAATTAGTCACATCGGTCAGGAAAGGCTGCAGCCGGGAAGAACGCCCTGGTTTGGAAACGTAGCTCGGAAATGAAGTCGGCCTCCTCCAAAGCTGGATCTGGTTAACATATTCCCTCTTATTGTATATGAGGTCATAGAAAATACACTGCGAGAGTGTGTGTTATCAGGCCATTTGCATAATTTGCTTCTGCCAGCCGGGCACCTGCCATGAATGATAAAGCCATGAAAGCGCACAGTGAAAAATAAAATGAAATCAATCTCACTCAGTACGGCTCGTCACAAACAAGAGTTCATGCTTTTACAGCGGCTCCGAGTCAAGCATACGAAGCTCTTTTACAAATGCTTTTGTGTCACAACATCTCTGTGATGTTGGCCAATGTTCAACTCCACGGATGAGGAAGCCGAGCTGGAGCAAGGTGCCTGAAAACTCCTTGGGCAATAGGTTCATAACAGGGTTTTCCAAAGCTCTGCCCACTGGGCGGCTTCCCAAGCGCCCCCCAGGGCGGCAGCAGCCCCCAGGGAGGGCAGCTCACGCTGGGCAGGTCGCCCCGTCCCCCGGGAGTCCCGGGCTTCGCRCTGCTTGTGCTCTCGCTGTTTACATGCACCAATTTAAAGCAGCTCCCCCGGTTTCTCTGCAAATTGCCGCATTCAGAAAAAGTGGCAGCTGCTGTAATTAAGACACAGTTAATTACATATCCCCTTAATTGCAATGATAGGATTTTGTCAATTTGGTAAATAAGAATTGTTAGGTTTCTTCCGGCAAGTTCAGCCTCAGCACAGCTCAGATGCTTCTCTCTTTGTCTCCTCGTAAACGTAGAGTCATTCRCACCCGGTCTCAGGTGGAAAAGGCAGGAAAAAAGCGCTTTTCTGGCTCACGAGCAAACTGAAGCGCTCCAGTGACAACCTGCGCTCCTCAGAGCTCAGACCATGACGCACGTACACACATCCGCTTCCCTCTTGGACACCCAGCCCCAGCAGAGCTTCCCCCACCGGTGGGGCAGAGCCGCCCATGACTCCCAGCCTCCCCTCCCAGCGCCTGCCCAGCAGCACCGCGTGAGCCCGAAGCTGGCTCCTCGGCCCCCACTCACCTGCCACCTTCCTCCCTCCAAAGGGGCCAATGTCTCCGTTGGGTCTTGCCAGCCTCCAAAAGGCCTTTGCGGGGATGGCGTACAAGGGAAATGTTTAGAGCGGGGCGGGGGGGTTTCAGGCTGCTTTAATATAAGGGCAGCCCTGAGAAATTTCTGTGAGGATAACGCGACAGGAAAGAGGCAAGTCTCCTCATTCCCTTTCCTTTATTAAAAAAAAGACAATGGATAACGGGAATGAGATTTGTTATAGTAAGGAATGAAATCTCTCACTTAGCTACTGCCAGACGCAGAACACGGCCACCAGCAGGACTGGTGCCACAGCCAAGGGGCTTTTGAAGTCCGGTTCTGTCCTCAAGGAGCCTAAAAATAACTTTGTAGGTTTCTGTATTTACTGTGCCTAATTTGTTTCCTTACCGACTGTGCTGAATTTGTAAATTACTCTTCCTCGTCTAAAAATTCAACGCAGCGAACTTCAGAGCCTTCCCATACAGACTAGAGCACGTGCGTTTTGATGCAATCGTACCTTGTCTCTCCTTTCCTATGCAGCCCTGCTGCGTCCTGGTTGCTCTTCCAGGGACAAGTCTCCACGTGTGCCAAGATTACTGGGTTTACAGTTATAATTTTGTCTTAGGGGAAAGAAATCTCAAGACAAAAGGGTTGCAAAATGCAAGGACTGAATCTAACATCCGTAGTCTGCTCCTGGATGAGAGCTAAACTGGTCTCTCTCAGGAAGGACTGAAACCTTGAATGAGCTGGATGGTAGAAGAGAAGAAAATCCATCTTTTTATCTTGTTGCAGAGCAAGTCTGATACTGGAGCAAGCAAGAGACAACATGTATGAGACAATGTCATTTTTGGAATTATTTCTCGGTGATTCAGTAGACAGAGCTGTCATCCATACTAATTAATGAATTACTGTTGACTGAACAAGTATGTTCAGGGTGTTCTCACATGAAAAAGTGGCACAAAAAACCATCTAATTAAAGAAGAACACCAAAGATCACCTTAGACTTAAGCATTAGTTCCAGAAATTAATGAAAATACTATTTGTATTTGCCCCCCAATTCCATATTCAACAAGTAAACTTGACCTTTCTTCTCATGAGATGTAGTAAACATTTCATTTAAGCCCCAGTAAGGCCCTGACACTGGCTCAGGGTGAAGTTACACATTGTAATTGAAGCAATTTACCTCTGCAAAGGGGCATGTTCCACTTCTGCCCCACTCGAGTGCTGCAGTGTCATCTCCTCCCTTGTGGCACCTCTGCTGCTTGCTGGACACTTCCCAGAGCCAAGTCAACCTGCTAAACCTGCAGAAACTTCTTCACTTATTTTTTGCTGGTTCATTTTCCACCTATTTAGCAAGGTCAACTGGTCTGGCACAAGGCTCAACAATCTCAAGGTGAAGCTCAGGACAGTTTCTTCAGAGCATAGCAAGCTGCTGGTATCAGCTCAAATGGTGACATGTTCAGCCTTGCAGGATGTTTTCATAAGCAAATAAAGAAATGTAATCTAGATAAAACTGCTGTGGGGTTGGTGCAGAACTGGTTAGCAAAACAAAACAAAACACCTCACACTTTGGAAAGTGGTTCACCATCAAAACAGCAAGATGTATTCAGTGAACAGATCCTGGTTTTGCACTATTCAAAATTTTCATTAATGAACTCAGTGATGAAATAGATAGTATACTTAATAAATCTGCAGGTGACAAAGCTGAGAGGAACTGCAAGTACTTTAGGGAACAGGATAAGAATTCTAAATGATTTTAACAAATTGGAGAAATGGTCTGAGAAAAATAAGCTGCAACACAGTCAGACTATGACCAAGATTCTACATGTAANNNAAAAAAAAAAAAAAAAAAAAAGAATCAATAGAGCAAATACAAAATAGAATGAAACATGAATCAGCAAAGCTATGCCATTAGAAAGATGGAAACTATCATACTAGAATCCATAACTGGATTTTTTGATGCAAGATACATGATGTCATCTATCCCTTCTATTCAGCATTGCAAGAATCTGTGAACTAACAGTGATCATTTTCAGATCCCAAATCTCCAGTGACAACTAGAGAAAAATGAAAAGAGTAACAAACTGCCTCAGAGATCTCAAAAAACAAACAAACAAAAAAACCACCCTACAAGCAAAGCTTTAGTGAATTAGAATTGACCAGTCTGAGGAAAAGATGACTGGAACTGAACAAATGCACAAAAATTGCTGCAGAGACAAAGGGAATAAGCTGTACTCCATGCCCACAGCAAACAACACCAAACAGCAAGCCTAAATTGCAGCAGGAAGGATTTGAGTGGATGTTAGGAAAAACATTCTGACAGTGAAGCACCACAGCAGATTGCTTGGGAGGTTATAACAACTCGTACTAGGAGCCTCATATTAGGCATACGTCTGCCTGGATCGGCGAAGGCAGAGTCCATCCTCCCACCCAAGACCCACTGACTCTCAGGTCCTTCCCAGTTCCAGGGGTCTGTGTCTCAGAAAGCAAACAAAGCTCTTCCTTCTTCCTTGCTCCACCTGACTGCTCTGAAGTCTCCCTATTTCAGTGCTGAGAGGTAGGTTGTAGCTCATATGACAGAAAGTTATGTCAGAAAATCCAGGCTCAGATTACACCTACAGTTGTAATTCCAGAAAGGTTAAATAAAGCTTTACCTTCTGCCTCCAGCAAGTAAGATGTACCAGAGAGCACATCCAATAAAATGCAAGAAGGTTTACCCCATAAAGATCCAGCCCTGAAGTCCTTATTCCTTTGTCAGATCTTTTTGTTTTCTCCCACTTTGAATTTCTTCTTTAAATTTTACCATAGTCAGGAGATGTTCCTAAACTCACATCTAGGAGTAACATAACATATGCAACTCAAAGACTAGCAGAAGACACCACATTGCACTTTACCAAAGTCCAGCAGCATTCAGGATGGTGGTTCTGGAGTACAGAGGCATTAGTTTCCCAATGATTTGCTGATAAATCAGACTCTCCCCTCCCTTTCCTAGCTCCTAGCCTCCTCACATCCACATCTTCAGTATGACAGCCCCTTTTCTTTTTATTCGGTATGTAGCTGCCTACAATATTGCTAGCAAACTGGCTCAAATAGCATTCCAAAGTGCCTCTGGGAGGATAACACTTCTGGGACTGCCCCGAGGCTGAGGGGGAGCCGCTTTCACGTGCCCCCGAGGGAAGGAGGGAGCATCACAATGTCCCAGCTAGTGAGGTGAAGTCATTTGCTCCCGCGGGCCTCGTGAGGGAAAGGAAGTGCAGCCAGACAGGCCCTCGCTATTCGGCCTGCAAGCTTTGCCTTTTCTAATCTTCCTTTAGCGATTTATCTAAATCCACAGACTCACTGAGCATGAACTGGAAAAGGTAAGCTCACATTACAGCCTCCATCTTCACCCACTTTGTAAACAGAAACACTGCTTCATAAAATAAACTCTACTGGTATGGGCTTTCTCATTTTTGAAAAGCAGAATGAATTTTACCCCGGAAGAAGAATCCTCTTTTGCTGTTAACTAGTTAGATAATAGTTTCAAAAACAAGAACGGAGAATTTTTAATGGGTGATTATTATTTAACACGAGCAGCTAGATTGTCCTAGTAGAGCAGGTAGATTACAGAGAGGACTGTAATTTTAATTGTATGGCTCCAGCATTTGGATGTGCTAGTTTCCCTTGCGTCTCACAGACTTCCCGCAGCCCTTAAATGAATCATTTAACCTGTGTCTTAGGGTGTGTGCCTTGCCTATTTAGGCCAGAACTACTTTAGCTCATGGTCTGCTGAGTTTTTTAATACATCAGGTCTCAAAGGTTTCCGAGACTTGCAGCAGCAGTTTTATGTGCACAGTTACAAGAGAAAGCTGAAACCTAGTCATTGAAATGACTTTAAAAAAAAAAAAAAAAAGTATTCCTAGATGTATCCAGGATGGAGAAAATATTTTGAGAAGAGGGCCTTTAAAGCATACACCAAGAGATAGTGAAGCAACTTGAGGTTTGGAAGCAAGATTGTTAAATCTGTGGTACACATAGCCACTATTGGCACTAGCCAAGTTAACTGTTTGGCAACCTGACTAAATAATTCCTGTTGAAGGAAGATGCAACTTTTCCAATTTCCCAAGGACAAGTACCTGAGGAATGCTTCCTACTAAAGGCACTAAAGATAAAACTAGAGAACAATAATCCCCCATGGGGAGGAGCAGGAGAAAGGAGAGCAATCTTTGTTGGTGCTGCTGACGAGGATGAGGACAACAGTTGTACAGAACTGGCTGACAGGGATATGGAAATGTTGGTAAATATAACAGTGATTCTCAACAGCTCATATTGTGTGCGAGTGTTGGAGTTGTCACTTTTGTATGTTGTATAGCTACATTTTCCAAGATTGACTGAAATTATCTAAAGCTTGAAAATACATTCTTTTGTAGACTAAACTGGATAGAAAGTTTTTACATAGTGCTGCACAACTAAGTGGAAGATGTAATGTTCTTAGCTTTAGACCAAAAAAAAAACCAACCCACTATAGATGTATTCAAGGAGTTTTTAAGACAGCAGCATCATGATACTATTCAAAATATCAGTCTGTGACTAAGATCTCTGGTGAAAACTGATTTTAACATCTAACTCCTCAAGCTGCAGTATTAATTCACACTCCAGTGAAGTAGTTGCCATGGAGTGGCCAAAACATAATTCACTGACTCTGATGGGCAACAAAATACAGAAAACATCTACTCTGTTTTCCAAATACTGGTGAGTCACTGTTTTATACAAATCAGCCAAATTTCTTTCCTCAGGAGGTAGAATAAATGACTACTTAATTACGACAAATGAGTAGATCATCAGGCTCACTGGTATAATGAATCAGTCTGCAAAGAAATTCTGCTCGAGACACAGAACAGCACGCCGTTGTTCTGACTTAGGAAGTCCCATTTAAAAAGTTAACTGTTTTCTGCATTTGTTTCAGCTACTGATATTGTGCAACACATACTAAGGATCTCCATATCTCTGCCACATTTAACATTTTTGGAACCTTTATTTTTACATGMATATACTACTTCTTTTCTTCTTCTAGTCATTTCCAGAAAGAGTCCTAACAGATATGCTATTCTATAGATGTTTTTGGTGCCAAAATGGAGACTAATATATTCAACCACGTAAGCAAGTGATTTTAAATCTATCAGTAGCTTCTTGGCAACAACTTAACATTTTATATCATTGTTTGCAGGGATTTGTCATGTCATACACAGAGATCAGACTAAGGGAGTTTATAGATCCTGCACCAATCTTGCCACCAGGGTAAGCCTCTGGCAACACACAGAACACATTATGCACACCAGCCAGGTTATCAGTCAATCATACAAGAAACCTGCTTAAGAGTTTTTATAATTTCAGAAGGTTACCTTTCCTAAAGAAATGTCTGCCTGACTTTCAGCTCTTCTAAAAAACAGTGCATTCATYTGCACATATTTTTTCCGCAAAGGATGCAAGAACTTGCTGTTATTAAAGTCAGTACTCAGCTTACTAGCAAACAAGAAAATGAGACAAATTATTTCTTCCCTTCCTTTTTCACAACACCATGTAAAAAAATTGCTTTTCCACAATATGGGTGGCATTCCTGCTCTCTAGTGTCCTGCTTGTATCATCACAAACTTCTGTTTTGTGTGCTTGCCTTATCAGCTCAGTTATTCATTTTGGAAAGGATGTCTACGGATCCCACCCTGGGCAAGCAGGACGTGTACATAAGGCACGTGCATGTGAAGGAGCTCCAGGGTAAGCTTTTGTGTCAAATAAAAGCTGAAAGAACTTTGGAATAAGCCTTTCTCGTTTATGCCTCGTTTATGGACAACACTGCAACAACTCCTAACGATTTTTTATGATTTTGGCCTAAAAGAGGAACAAGAGAACCCAGGCAGAGTAAACCAAAACTACATCCAAAAGCTTTTGGCCATAGCAGGAGTGCTGCATGACCCAAGTCCATTAGGCATCTGAGAATCCAGAATGGAAATTGCCTTAAGTAGTGTTAATTTTTTTCCCTAAGAAAATTTGTTGTACTGCACATCAACTTCGAAACATGTTTTATTTATTTATTTATTTAGCGTTGTAGGCTATTTCTGTTGGGAACCCAAGCCTTTAATAGTTCTAGTAAAATTAAACTAACACAGTTAGTTGATCAGCTGCAAGATATACAATCCTTTTCACGCTAGTTACAACGATCAGATGGAGCCAATGAACAATACTGAATTATTAGGGTCTTACTGTATACACTCAGGCTGTTAATATCTACTAGATTACAGCTGCATCATACTGAGTGCTCATTTCAGCAAGAGATTAGAAAGCACATTTATGATGTTGGCTACCCTTTAGGTGGATCGTGGTATTTACATACTCTATGTCAGCATGAGATTACAGAATGATATATGTTTTCTGCCTAGACCTTTCAGTCAACTGCAACCAGCTCCAGGAAACTACGAAGCTGAAACTCCTTTCCAACCCGACTTTGACAATTCAACTCTCAGGCAGTATGTTCATTTTCAAAAGACAAAGAAAAAGACCACCAGTGACTGGTACAAGCAAACTTCCTACAAAGCAGCATTTGATTTGCCATTTCTCAATATGCGTAAGTTAACTACACTGTTCTGCACACACTACTGTTTTTCTTGGAGAGAGGGGTGTGAGGACAAACTAGGGAGGTTCACCTGGGTGAAGTTATCCAAATAATCTTACACTGCCTTGAGAAAAAAGTGAATAAAGTCTTGTCTCACTTCTTCCAGAGAAAGAGCTGCAACCTGTCCCCCCAAACCATACTCTTCCCCCACTACAAACTGCCAGGGTATCCCAGTTCCCTCTGTAATATGCAGAAGGCTCCCAATGAACCATAACACGACAAACTATTTATACTTGTGCAAATTGCTATCTCTAAAAATAGAGCAGTTTCTCAAATATACAGTAGATAATTCCAGTAGTGTGTATAGAAAAAGCTAAATGGTGGATACCAGGATGTATGAAGAATTGATTCATCATTGAAAAAATTTATATAGACTATATAAGAAAATACACTGATTTGATACATTTGATCTACAAGCTCTAAAGTGGCAGTGAAGAACATTAGGATTTAACATGACATAATCTATTTGAAGCTGTACAAAAAGCCTTTGAATGTGTATTCATTGCAAGATACTTTAAAGATGAGATGTCAAATGAGATTACAATTAAAACATTCAGAACAAAGAATGGATAAAATTTTGAGTTTCTGCATTATCTGTATATGTGTATGTTAGGTAGGTATAAACAGCAGTCTACCTTAAACAGGTAAAGCTGTTGTGCATGAAAAGAAGTGTGCTTAATTAGTATAGCATTAGGTTACAGTTTCACTATTTCAGAGGCTAGGAGCAGTACTGGGGGAAAAAATTCGCCAGACTCCTGAGTCCCTTATTCCCAGTAACTTTGCCTTCTGATTTTTCTAAACCAGCTCAACTTTTGATTATTTGTTTTGTTAAGGGGGCTGTCTGTGACAGAGAATGGAAACACTGATCTTCTATTAGAGAGTACATTTCCAAGATGATGACAGGCAAAAGCAGCTGTCATGCGTTACATCAGCATGTCTGTCTGCCACTTTATCTGAAGGCTTTGTCCATTAGCAGCATGCCAAAACTCAATTACATGTGGATTACAAATGGAAAGGCTAAGGCAGCAGAAGTATCCCTCACTTCCTCTCCTTTTAGGTTAATAAAGCAGACTCACTAAACCATAGGGACATAAGGGCTATTAAACGCTGCCATGCAGCACAAGCCTGGGAGTATCAACCTAGTAAATATTTAAGCAGCAGCAAGAACGGCATGAGATCAGACTACCTTGCCTGTCGTCAGCTTGGTCAGATCTCACAGGTGCCTCTGCCTCCTCCGAACACCCCATTAGTGGGAGTGGACGCTTGGCAGAGAATCAATTTCAACTGCTATCCCATACTGCCATCCAATCCACTTACGAGCTAGGAACAGAAGAGACTGCAGGCCAGTAGGTAAGAAGTATACGGAAAGGGCCTGAGAAATATACGATCATCATTGAAAAAAGAAGTTTAAGTAGTACAGAGGTTTCCCTTTTATTGCAGCTTACTTGTTGTGTAGCCTGTGACAGACCACTGAAAGCCTTTTGCCAGTGAACATGGCAATTCTTCTGAGGCCAAAGGGCACTTGACTCATTAAGGGGGAAAAAAGCAGGACAGTAAATTTTGGGTAGAGAAAAAACTGTAAGAGCCTCCAAAGCCATTTAACTTTGCCACTGCTAAAGTGCATTAGGCTGTTCCGTGACAACTCTTCTTCCTCCTTGCCTCTGCAGTTGAGCACAGCATGGTTTCAAGGGCAGACCACACAAAGCTTGCAACAGTCTCCACAGCTTTTAACATTTGTTTTCACAATGTTCAGGTTGGTGATAACACATCCCAGCTTCACCAAAAGACCCATTTCACCACACGTGCAAATAAAAAAGGGATGGGAAAAGCAGCATCAAAAAAATTGTAAAAAGATTAGGTAGGATAACACCATTCTTTCACCCCAGGAAAGTGGTAGTGCACTGATCCAAGAATTCACTCTAGCATGGCTCATGCAAAATTGGCATTCAGGGACAACATAACAAGCTTCAGAGATGCCAAGTTTAACCACCTGAAATTTAAAGAGAAAAAAAAATCTTAATTCCAGGTCACAAGAATAAATACACACCAGCAACAGATCCTGGACCACTTACCATCTGGACAAGTACTGTTAATAGGAAGTTGTTCAGCTTTCCAGATCTGCACTTGAATGGAAGAATCAAAGAAAAATCGCAGCTGAACTTAAAAGAAAGCAGAAGAATGTAAATCACTCGTACAACCAAGAMAGAATTCTGGCTTGTTTCTTTAATTGTACAAATACTTTGCATCATTTTAGCCTATAGCTATATTGCTTAGAAATCTTCTCACATCTGGGAGCCTGAATTCACCAGCTGAAAAATAAGGTACAGTTCATGCAATAGTGGAAAAATTGAGGCAGGCCTTGAACKTAAAGATCTCTTCTTACCAGAAGTGAGACACATGCATGTAGTAAGCCCTCATTTATTTACTCATTTTAAAAGCAAAGCATGCCCTCATTTATTTACTCACTTCTTGAACCAGCTAGCCTCCCATTCATGGGCCGGTAATTTCACTGACAGCACAAAGCCCCTCAGTTCTTCCTACAGCTATATGGAAGACAATAATATTTAGCTATTATTACTTTTCGTTCACATTGCAGGGCTAATTCCATCTCCTAGAAAATATTAATATTGCTTTTATCTTCTAAAGGAACTTTATAAGTTATGTATCACGCAGTTATACTTGTCTCTCTCTCTTCATCAGGGAATTCAGGACAGCTTTGCAATTTAAGATTCCCCTTAGCTAAGGAGGGATGATTTGGTTCTCTCCCAAACTGCAAGACTGAGGGCAACACTGGATCCCCCACATCTATCCCCTCCCAGAAAAAAAAGTATATGGTTGTTTTTTGTTTTTTCATACTGGAGAGAATGGTCTTTAACATGTAACATTGATACAAAGGTCTCTCACTGTATTTGCCAATTTTCCACCATAATGTAGTATCCTCCTCTTTCCACACATCGCACAAGTAAAACATATGCATCCTGCTAACTGCTCTGTTACATAGAAACAATTCAACAGGAAATGCTCCCCAAATATCAGTAATCTTTATCCTTCAGCCCTCCCTTTCCTCCCCTTACGATGAGCAATTTTATGCCCAGTTGAGAATATAAACATTGTGTTGAACACCTCAACTGCAGTGTGAATCCAATAGCTCTATTCACTTTCACAAAACATGTGGTTAGCTAAGACATAGTTTGGAAGGTCTGGTATCTTTTATTTTACATTAGAAGTTTCTTATATTCACCTGCACAGCTGAAACCTACTAAGCTGTCCGCCCCCCGCCCCACCCTGATATAAACTTGTTTTTAGGAAACAAAGCAAGTTTTGTTTGGAGTGAAAAGGAAGCTCATGAACACCATAATATAACATGTAAAAACAAAGTCAGACTTAAAAAAATCTGGAATGAGAGCATGTAATTATTAAGTTATTGCCAAAGGAAATCAGATTATTTGGATTATATCATAATGGTTATAAACAAAAAACATTCCAGAAGGTTTTCCAACACTAATAAGCCAAAATATATGTCAGATGTCAAGGGGTGAATACTTATCATTTTCCCCACATCTAAAGCAAATATGTTGAATATTTTAAATATTTCCAAAGCATCTTAAATTTAGAATTATAAAAATGTCTGGGTTTCACTAGGTCTCCAGAGAAAGATCATCTACTGGCTATGTAGAAAGGAATTTCAAAGGGCATCAAAATGCTAGACTTCTCATCAAATACAAACACAACCTCTTTCAATTAGGGAAACAGCTGAGATATGCTCTCTGGAAATAGAGGAATCCAGGGTTTTTTAAATACTAAAAAATTGGAGTGAAATTATAAAACATTTAACTCAAAATCAGAACTGTTCTTTAATGATTGCAAATTAACTTTTTACAATATCAAGTTTCTAACTTTTTGCGCACACTTTCTGGTAAGCACTTGAGTGTCCTCTATAAGTGACAAAGAGTTAAGTTCTCTGGGCTGTACAGCTAAAAAACCCTTGGACATTTCTCAACACCTTGGCATCACACTTTTTTTTTTTAAAAAAAACAGATCACACAATAATTTAGACAGCATTTATAGCATTATAAAATCAGAATCCCTCTCTTTAATCACTTACAAGAGCAGCCATAAAGAATACAACAGCTTTAGGAATACAAATAATGAGGATGTAAAACTATCTGTGCAAAACTGCATTATTTTTACTGTCTAAAATTTCAGGGAAGTAACACCGCCAAAAGCAGAGACACGGTAACAAAGACAAACAGTCGTGAAAGTAACGCTACCTTAGATTTTCAAACAAGAATTACATTATGAAGTAAATATTAGGTAAAGAAAAAAATCTGATGGCACCATGAACAACAATGACAACAAATGTCCTGGAAATCGCCAGTTGACCAAGAACTGATACAAGTTCATGTTAAAGTCTCTTTCAGGAGTAGTGATTGATTTGGGGATATCAACTCTAGCATTTCTTTCCATGCAAAAATCTATCTTTCCAACATCTTTGCTTTGCGGGCTACTAATGCATTTGAGAATGAGCAGTCTTTTGAGGAGTGTGCTTTCTTCCATGCATCTGAAATCTTTAAAACAGCTGGATCATTGATTCCCTGGATTTCCCTACTCCAATCCATTTAACTGCAGGAGAGAAAAGCAAACTATTATAAATAATCCAAAGCAAGATCTTATTGTATCTTAAGATAAGATACAAGTTTATCTTCTTAAGTGCTTAAAATCTTAAGCACTATGGTCTATGAAGAAAAACACACTGTAGACTGTTAGTGCGGTAAGAAGTGATAACTGTGTATTGATCTGAAAGAAAGAGTGCACTGCTAATTTCAAAAAGTAGGAATAGTCTTGAATGCCTGAGAAATACATCAATTTTCCAGATATAGGGAGGGGGGGAAAAAAAGAAAAAAAAAAGAGAGAGATACATAGCATCTGTCAGAAAAGTAAAAATTTGCATCACCTTCTAATTCCCATCTTTGGATACAAGCACAAGAGCATCTTTATTAGGGACCATAAGAGCAATTGATTGGTTTAGAATCCTTTCCTGTCACGTATATTAAATATCATATTAGTATATCAGTAGACCTGCTGACTTCAATGGCAGCAGGACTAAACCCCTACTATAACTGAGCTGAAAAAAAAAAAAAAAAAAAAAAAAAAAAAACAAAAACAAAAAAAAAAAAAAAAAAAAAAAAAAAAAAAAAAAAAAAAAAAAAAAAAAAAAAATCAGTAAGCAATTTATAAAAATCTCAGTTCAGCATGAACTATAGCACACGCCACCGAAAGGACGCATACTGAAACTTTTGAGAATGTCCAGTTCAACAGCTAAATAGATAGATAAAAAGGAGATATAAATGGTAGCTATAAGAATCACCAGATACTTAAGAATAAGCACAGCTAAAAAAAAATCTAATTTTCAAGATTTTGGATGTTCATTAAGGGAGAGTACAAGAAAGATAAGTTTCATGGAGCAGAGAAGAGGGAAAAAAAAAAAAAAAAAAGTAGTCTGCTTTACTTACCAGGAACACCTAGCTCCATTTCTATAAAGCGAACATAGTTCTGTGCATTTACAGGCAGCTCATCAAATGTCCTTGCATTGGATATGTCTGTATCCCATCCTGGGAGTGTCTCATACTGAACCTCTACTTTATTTAAGACTTCTTGGTTGGCTGAGAAGCAAACAGAAACAAAACTATTATGCCCACAACGTTGATATACTCTCTACCACTAACCATGCACCTCTAAGCTTTCTATTCTTGTCTTACATGAAGAAGTTTGTTCAGCAGATAATACTGTCAGTGAAAGGCGCTAAAGTTTCCTTTTTTATTAATGTAAATGGAGAAAACAAAACCCAGCAACTATCAGGACTTGGACTTCAAGAATTCTGGTATTCAGCAGTCACATGCATACATTTTGCTTAAACCACAACCTGTATTTTTCAGGAAATTTAATTCCCAAGTATGTTGATTTTTTTTTCTGTACAAATACCAAGATCCAATTCTCCCTTCACAAGGGAATTTGGATAATGTGAAAGGAAAGCTATATACCAGTTTGCAACTGTCAGACAACCACATGCATTTTACAATGGCATAAGAATGTATTTTTTACTAAACAAAGGCAGTCACAAGATGTACTGTTTATACATAGTCTACTTCTGATGGCCATGGACCCATTGCCCCAAAACTCTCGAATAGACTCTTGTTTGTCTGCAGCTCACTAGCTCTCCAGGTCCTCAGCTATAGGATACTTGGATACTACATTATAAACCTTCTTCCCCGTACAGCAGAATCTGCAAGTGTTTATCTTGATCAGACATCAGATGGTCTATTCTTGGATATCATCACATATGGAAGATACACAAAATAAAGTCTTAAGCAACCATCATGATAGTCAACAGTACAGGGACAGAGTTGGTCCATTATGTGGGTTCTGTAGACCAGAAAATATGGAGTCGCACATGACATATGAACAATGCCTCCGTTCCAATTGCTTCTCAGAATCGAAGCAATGAGTATTTTTCACTTTGTCCTTTATATAATAGCTTGTTATGATGTTGTCCACCAGCTCTGAATCCTGTGATGCTCTCAAGTACTGGAAAAGAAGCTAAGCATATTACTTTGGAATTAAATCATTCCACCAATTATCCGAATATTAGTCTTGGGCTGACCTCGAGCAGTGAAACAGAAGCCTCAAGCCTGCAGATGGATGAAAAACATTCATAAAAAAAATGGGAGGGCATTTGGCATTCTCGTCCTCCTGAGAAAGACAGTTCTACCAAAGGCACGATAATTAATGTTATTTAAGTTCTGTCTCAGATAGTCTGATCAAATCATTCCAGTCGGTCTGAAAAGGTGTCACAGGTGCAAGAGACAAAAATAAAAGTGTGAATACAGAATCACAACTAATCTCCCTGGCATGCATATAGCCAAACAACTCACACTTAGAATATTGAATAATTTGTGCTGGTGCAGATAACAGTTCCATAGTAGCGATGCTGTAAGGATGGCCTTTATGAATGGGATGCTTTGAGTAAGGCTACACTCTATTGACTTCAAAGTTTGTAACAGTGAAAAAATACACAATTTTTGGATTGAGGTGTTCACAGATTAAAGGCAAATGTCAACAAACTCAGTATCTTGAAAGCACAAAACCACAAATTAATCTCCAAGCATTGCAGATGGCCCAGAATAAGATGCCAGTCTCCCTCTTTCTAAAGGGAAAGAGTGACTGAACACTCAATCTTGGAAGTCTATGAGCAATTCACTTTTACTTTGAGGCCTCTCTGATTAAGTTAGCTGAGAAAAAGCTGAAAGTCAAAAGGACTTAGACCTGAATAGACTAAT
This sequence comes from Apteryx rowi, assembly GCF_003343035.1. Lineage (NCBI taxonomy): Eukaryota > Metazoa > Chordata > Aves > Apterygiformes > Apterygidae > Apteryx > Apteryx rowi. The sequence goes on along the minus strand of NW_020447386.1, from coordinate 1,606,438 downwards.
CTTGTCTATAAACTTCCATTATTCTGTATTAGTTCAATTCCCTTTTTCCCAAAAGGAAGGTAGAAGAAGGGATATTTCTTGATGTTTCAAGTGATTCTCTCCTCTTGCTCCAACTGGTGTGGTAACAGAGGATGATAAAGACAAGCCATGAACTGAGCTCAGTGTAGGAAAAGATGTAGTTACTTTCTAGATGCCTCTGAGCTCCTGCCTCCTGGAACATTCTTCATTAACAGCTGTATTAGATAATGGAGAAAGCAGATGTAATGATATCTGGTAGTCTGGCATATAATTTGGAGAGGGAGCGAGGTGATATTATTTCCAGCTCCAAAAAAATATTTGAAATTTGGGATTTCAGCATGAAAAGATCTCAGCTTGCAAGATCCTCCAGCAATTTCCAGAAACTGAACATAAAAACAGTTACACAGATCAGACCAGAGATGCATCTAGAAGAATGTCTTCGTTCTGTGACCAACAGTAGATGGCCAAGGAAAAGCATAAGGAAAAGGTAAACATGAAGTGAAGCTTTTCCAAAATACTCTCCCAACTTCCTAAGAATTTGTGGTTTCAAAGTTTCCTGAGCTAGAGGTTGTGCCCTTCTGCGCTGAGATCACCTGCCAGCCAAACCTGTACAGAGACATTGGCAGGACTAGACTGTGGCTTTCACATTCTTCTTCATCCAGGTCAGCTCAGGGCTGGTAGGGACTTCTGTCTTTTTCATAATCTCATAGGACTGAACACAGTTGGCAAGAAGATCCTGGCCAGCTCCACTGCAAAAGAGTAGAGCCTCCACGATACCAACTAAGGCCAGCTGTAAAGTTACCAGATGTTTGGGTTCTTTCTTAACAGATAGGAAGCTCTCTCAGAACTCTCTAGGCTGAAAAACTGAGCGACACACCTATGATTCTGAGATCCAGCTGGAAAAAGGAACAATATATGAAATATGGCATGCTTTTTTTTTGAGATAATGGGCACTCTGAGTGTTTCTAATATAGACAGCCATCTCACCAGAAGGATAAGTCAATGACTTCTCCAAGAGAATGGAAGTGAGGGAAAGAGGGAGGAACACCCTGCCAATGAAAGATTCCCAGATTAGAACTCTTCTAAACTGAATTTTGAATATTTTAACATGCAGATATATTTTTTTCTGGTAAATCAACTAAAATGACCACAGTCCTCTCTGTGAGGAACTACAGTTTCTATCATGCTAAGTGGACCTATGCTGCTCCTGCCACTGAAACATGCATTCTTACGTTCTCCTAAACTAGCTGCTCATTCTCTCTGCTCTTCCCCCCATTTCCACTGGTTTTTGGCTACTCTGTGAACCATTAAAGGGAACTGACCCATTCAAAAATTAATATAGAGATGGAAAAAACTGGCTTTTCAACAGGATCAGTTCCTTCATCTGGTCCACTCAACAGCTAAATAAAGACTTGTCCTGCTACAAGAAAGCATGAATATAGTAGTGGGAATAGGACACTGGGTTTAGAATGTGAAGCAAGAGCTTCAGACTTAGCCTGAAGGTAATTCAGGCTGTATTAAAGAAAAGGGTTAAAGCGGTAATAACATTTATGTTTAAAAACTCAAAGCTTTATAAAGCATTTTGCATTTTTCTGGTAGACAGATGACACTGTGCAGTGCAGATGTCTTTATACAGTACAGGTCTCTTCGGTGCATCTCAGAAGACATGAATGGCTTGATGCTAAAGTAACAAATTCCTGTGATTTAAGTATCAGATTACATTTTGCCAAAATCTAAAATAGTAATTATAAACATGCAGTCTTACCAGGAAAATGAGGTATGATTTCACCATCTAGTTTGTATGCAACACCAACTTTGATTTCTGGAAATACATCCAAGATATCCAACTTGGTAAGAGCCAAGCTATAAAGAAACATTACTCTGTTTAAACACATTTAACAAGTCTCAATTCTCACCACATTTTAAAAATACCAAAAACCAAACAAAAAAGATTTCTGCACATTACAATTCATCTTTTTCTCTCCTTAGAAAAACAGCTTGTAGGGCACTGTTCAATTTACCT